>NW_026726409.1:0-46409 GCF_029784015.1 Lycium ferocissimum | reverse complement strand
AAATATTCTATAATTCTTGCCTTAGACACAAAACTTAACTTAGGGACTTTAAAAAAAAAAATTAAAAAAATTGTATGCCCTATGGGCTACACTTTACACTATCTCATTGTGCCTGACTTATGAAATACTCGAAACTATTGTCATAGAGGCAAAACTTAGCTCATAGACTTTAAAAAATAATTTATGCCTTTTTGGGCCACACGCTTTACACCGCCTCATTATGTCTGACTTATAAATACTCTATAATTATTGCCTTAGAGGAAAACCTTAGCCTATAGACTTCAACAAGATAACTTATGCCCCATGAAAAATATTTTTTACACTACCTCATTGTGTACGCTTATGAAATACTCTATAATTCTTGCTTTGGAGGCAAAACATAGCTCAGGAAATTTAAAACCACAACTTATGTCCCATGAACAACACCTGACACTACCTCATTATGACTGACTTATAAATACTCTATAACTCTTGCCTTAGAGGCAAAACTTAGCGCAGGACTTATGCCCCATAGGCAACACTTTACACTGCGTCATTGTGTTGCACTTATGTAATACTTTATAACTCTTACTTTAGAGGCAAAACTTAGCCCAGAGACTTTACATAAATAACTTACAACCCCATGAACAACACTTTACATTGCTCATTGTGTCTAACTTATGAAATATAATATAACTCTTGCTTCACAGTCAAAACTTAGCTCATGAACATTAAAAAACAACTTATGCGCATGGGCAATACTTTACACTACCTCACTATGTCTAACTTATGATATACTCTATAACTCTTGCGTAGAGGTAAAACTTAGCTCAGGAACTTTAAAATATCAACTAATTATACCCATGGACAACAATTGACACTACCTCATTGTGTCTAACTTATGAAATACTCTATAACTCTTACCTTAGGGGCAAAACTTAGCTTTTACTTAATTGTTATGAACTTCTGATTGATAGACAACATTAGGAATAAAAAGGGCAAAAACATCTTTGCCTGTACATAAATATGAAATGAGGATCAATGTTTAAAAATATTAGAAAAAGAAGACAAAAAATAAAGACCAGACTCTTTGGGGACACCAGGCGTCAGTTTTGCCAATCTACTGCTCTTATGAGTTGGCTCTACACATTGACTAAAAGGGGCAATTGGCAGAAATGCCCTTATTTTGGGGTGGTCTTTAATTTTTGTTCCTCAAATTGGTGGTCTTTAATTTTTGCCCTTCGCCTAATACCATGAGATCTGGGGTTCGAACTCCGACTCAGTAAAAAAAAAAAAAATTGCAAAGCAGAGTTTTATAGCTAGCTTAAGCCTATTCGGGCCAAAGTTAGGCCTGCAGGCAGAGTTTTGGGCAAAACTTTGCCTTGGCAGAACTCTGCCTTAAGGCAGAGTTTCGCTGGCAAAATTCTGCCTTGTGAATTTAAGTTCTACCTGGCAAAATTTTTATAAATTTTGATTGAGCGGGAGTTCGAACCCGGAAACTAGGAGTTTTAGGCGAAGGACAAAATGAAAGACCAACATTTGAGGGACAAAAATTAAAAGACCAGTGCACTTGAAGGACACTCCGCACAAAAAAATTGGACTGAAAGCTTAAAATGTACTTCAAAACAATAAGGACGTAAATAATTCAAGTAATGTTTATTTATTTATGAGTATAATAAATATAATTCGGGACAAACTTTTTAGTTTACTCCTGTTCTAAATCTGATAAAGTTCAACTATATAAGACTCTAAAATTGCATTCATGACACATCCTTGCGACGCATAGGTAGTGTCTAAACAATCTCAAATAAGATAATTTTTTGTAGTGTTAAATTATTATAAGAGATTCACGTGAAAATACTTAAAATAATTCGACAATTATGAGTCAATTTGATTTATCTAATATTGAAATATCAGAGGCCCATGTTCTTACCTCTATAGTGAAAAACAACAATTATTTTTGAAGTTCATGTCCGGAGGGAGAGCTAGGATATATTTCAACTTTATGGGTTCTGAATTATTGAACGACGACTTCGAGTGCAAATAATTGAGTTCTATTTTTTTATATATATGTACATATTTAATATACTTCTTAATATAAATATATCGTTTGAGCAAAAGTTACTGAACAAATCCGTCTGGCTTTCTACCTCCTCCGCTGTCCATACCTGCCTTAAAGCTCACTTGCGTTTGTTTTGAGAAAATGTTGAAAACAAATTCAGTTTTTTTGGAGAAAAATTTCAACCAATCATTATTTTCATTTTTGTAAAGACTCAAACGCTTCTCCACAAGTGTTTGGTTTGAAAATTAAACAAAATAATTTGTTTTTTTTTTAAATAAAATAAAAAAGAGTGAATAGGTGAAACCACCCTTAGATTATCACAATTTTCCCCACCATCTAGGAACTTTGTTCTCTTCCTCTTCAATTTTTGATCTTTGTTTAAGTACTGACACAATCAAAGCTCTTTAAAAAACTCAAAAAGAAAACACACATACATAGCTGCAACTTTCACTTTGTCCAATTTTAAATACCCGAAACCCCGATTCCTCTAATTTTCAGACTGCAATTTTTTTTTATTTTTTTTTGGGAATTCACTAAGAAAATACTTAAGAAATTTCAAAGCAGTTTATAGAATAAATTCTTGTTAGTTCTATTTAAATCTGATGTGAACAAGATGATATTCTTAAATTCAGCATTTATAAATTGGTCATTTTATATAAATGTACGTCTTTGTTGATACAAAAGAAAAAAAAATTGGTGTTTGTTTGAAAAAGCAATGCACCCTGGACTTGCTGTGGGTACAACAGTAAAGGGAGGTTTCACCACTTAATTGTTGAAACTTAAAAGGATGGAATTTATTGTTGTTCAAACGATCTATTTTTCTTCTTTTTCAAAATATATTAATGTTTAAAGAATAGAAAATATTGTTGATTAAGTATTGAACTGTGCAAATCCCAGCCTTTAAACTCCTAACACACACGTGGCATGCATCAAAATGTCCATTGAACATTACTAGACACTAGGGGTGGATGCAGGTAGGGGCTAGAGGGTTCGGCCTTCGGCAAAAAATTATCTTGTATATACAAGGTTAAAGTTATTTTTTATGTATATATAATAGATATTAAACTCCCTTGACTTCTTCGTTTGTTTACTCATTTCTATTTTTGAACTCCCTTAGTGTAAATCCTGGCTCCGCCACTGCTGGACACTACAGTACTGGAGGGGATCCCATACCGCAAAATATTTGCTGTAACTTCCTGAAAGGCGCATGAGAGATGAAAAAAGTCTTAAAAAGGAGACCACTTGACACAATTAGTTAAGGTAATTCAGGAGGGTTCTGTGAAATCCAATCGTTTAGGTATAAAACTCGTAAAGCGGTGACAATTTAAGGTTTTCTTGACCTATTCATTCAAAAAAAATTCACGTGTATTGTCACTTTAAATTCTTTGGAAGCAGACACTAATCCAGATTTTGAAGTTTGTGGGTTTCTACAATAATCTCAAGCTAACGTAATATAATAATTGAGTTAGAATCGACTATCTTTAAATGTGCTATGAATTTTCTTAATATAAATACGGGTATGAGGGTTCCTGTGAACCCATACATTAAGGGGTAGATCTGCCCTTGTTTCAAAGAGCTTTTGGAGCGTAATGTTCACGCAGCATGTAATATCACTCTGTGGACATTTTAATATAAACTCATGGTAGTTCAGAGGATTCTGTGAACACCCAATAATTTAGATTACTTTGTACACGAAGAACTATTGGGACAACCCTCTGAAAAATTAGAAATATCTAGAAAGGAAAAAAATGAAACTATATGCCTTGCTAAATCAAGCCAAATCTTATGGAATGTTTGTAAAACTATCCCTCTCAATTAACTTCATTTTCTTACTTTTTGTTTTTTCGTGTCTTCTAATAAAACCTAAATTGACTGATAATTAGTCCACATTACGTTCTTAATACTCTTTACCCTACTCATTAGTCATAACTACATAATCAATGGAGTCTCCAAATTAGTAACTTAGACGGGAAGTTATAAATTCCATTAATGCCACGATAGTTTCACCTTGATGCCTTTTACAGCTTATACTCTTTATTTCAGGAAAAGGCATTTTTTTTGCATCATACAAGCAGAATGAATGAATGAATAGAGACTGTATTAAATTATTAACGTGGGACCACATAAATTATCATTCACTCTACCTTGTAAAATTGAATAAACAGAGTATTTATTAAGTTATTAACTGATGGCATAGCTGGCTAGCTCTGCATGGTCATAATGTTGGAGCAATTGTTTGTGTTACAAAGTAAATGGGATTGAATTATTATACCACGCTCCTTGACGTTATACATTAAATGAAAATTCTTATGACACTATACTTATTAATTGTAATTTGTTCATTTTATTTGTCACCAAAAAAAAAAAAAAAGGAATAAGAGAAAATTACAGTCTTCTTGCTAAAATCCGTTGCTCATAGCCGGTTCTTGGAGTGAAGGTCGTGTTTTTTTTTCCCTTAGTCAACGACCTCGCCGGCACGAATACAGATTAGTGAAACTAATGTATTCTGAATATTGAATAATTAAATTGAAAAACAGTCAATTGCTTTGCAAATACTATTATAACGTTGATTTGATGTAGGTCTTTGTGTGTCTTATATATATATATATATATATATAAGACAATTGAATATATGTTTAATATTAAAATATCGTCTCTAAATATCAGAAACTGAATAATTGAGACGGTTTATTTTCTCAACATCTAAATATGTATAAGTTAAAAGAGTACATGTACTAATTTACTACTGACATAGCTGGTTTTGCCTGGTCATAATGTTTGGAGCATTTGTTTGTCTACAAAGTAAATAGGGTTGAATTAATATACCATGCTCGTTGACGTTATACATTAAAGGCAATGAAAATTGCTAGGCCATTTTTTATTGTTTTATTTTATTTTTCAAAGAAAAGAAAAAACAATCTTCAGTGTTAAGTCTATTAATTCCATAGTCCCTACTCGATAAGGAGTGCTTTTTCATTTTTAGATCCACCTCTGATCAACATGGCTAAAATTTAGGAAAAATTACATATTTGGTTGTTTGGTCAAAAGATATACATCTGCTAGCCAATAGATTTGTCGGCTATTTTTTTGCATGCCAGTTATGTCAATTTCCCTCAAATGTAATCCTAACAAACTGAACAATTTCTTAAAAAACAGTCTTAAGTGTTAAGTCAATTAATTCCATACTCGATAAGAAGTGTATTTTTTTTAGATCCGCCTCCGATCAACACGACTAAAATTTAGAAAAATTTATACATTTGGCTGGCCAAA
This sequence comes from Lycium ferocissimum, assembly GCF_029784015.1. Classification (NCBI taxonomy): domain Eukaryota; kingdom Viridiplantae; phylum Streptophyta; class Magnoliopsida; order Solanales; family Solanaceae; genus Lycium; species Lycium ferocissimum. The sequence continues at coordinate 41,098 of NW_026726409.1, read as the reverse complement.
AAGATATACATTTGCTAGCTAATATACATACATTATATGTATATTATACATCTCTTGCCTATTTTCTTGCCTACCATTTATGTCAATTTCCCTAAAATGTAATCCTAACTAATAGGGATCTAATAGTTCAGTTGGTTGGCTACATGAACTTTCACCTTGTTGGTGAGGGTTCGAATCCCCACATTGTAACCCCCTCCCCATTTCTCCTTCCCCTATCCCTATAAGACAAAAAAAAAAAAAAAATCCTAACAAACCAAACAATTTCCTAAAAGATAACAGCTATTTTGACAGTATCACTGTCCTAATAAACGTTAAGTAGGTCAATGTTGGAAAGAAAAGAACTTTTTTTGTAACAAATAAACTGCCCGTGTCACCAAACATGAATGCATTAATTACAATCTACCATTGCCTTCAATTCCTTCACCTATTTCTTGTCTTGATAGTGACCCCATTTTCATCTCAGCCAAAAATCCCACCTGTCCTAACTCTCTTTTTTCTGTACCTTTTTGTTTCTACAGTTTTCTCTTCCTTGTATATCTTATAAAGAACGATAACCAATGTAACATAACATGGTTGCAGACCAAATTGCAAAAAAGTAAAAATAAAAAATAAAATAAAAATATATATATATATATATATATACACACACAAAAACAACTTGTTTTTGAATTGTTTGTTGGTGGTTATTGGATCCAATGCCTATATACAAATGTTTTTAGTAGTCCAAAGTGTGTTTTCTTTTAAAAATTCAGCAAAAAAAAGTATTTTATTAGATATCCAAATCATTGTGAAGCATTTTTGGGCGTCTCTGCAAACTCTGAGTTTTGTCACGTGAAGTTAAAGCCATGTGTCCTTTAAAGTTTTACCAAGCCAAACAAAGTTCAAGAATTGAAAACCCCTAGTCTAATAATTAATCCTTTATACTATTAATAATCCATTCATCTCTTTGTTTTTGGGTTATTCATTAATAGTGAAAGTACAGTAAAGTGACAAAGTGTAAAATGGTCAAGCTTTGTGGATTTTGTTTTGTTCTGTGTTGATTTATAGCTTTTGTGGTCAAAGCTATTGCCATTTGATGATAATGACATTAATTGGCGCCTTGTGTTACATTTCTTCAATACATTCTTTGAAAGCAGTAGATCTGAAGATTCTGGTTTTGATAGTGATCTTGTTAAACCTCTACAGACAGAAAGGAAATTTTCTTTTGGATCTTTCACTCTTCAAGATTCTAACCAAATAAAAAGAGTCTTGTTACATTTTGCACCCTTAATTTATGTTATGTTTTGTGATTTGCACCTTATCCTATTTTATTTTATGACTTGCACCCTAGCCTCTTCAACTTTTTGCAAAACTATAAAATTACTTTTTTGTTAATTTTCACTAGGGCAAAACTGGAAATACAAATAATATATCATTTTTTCTTATATTTGCTTTTTTATTTTTGCATACAAGTTTTCTGATTTTTGAAATTGTTCTTTATTTATTATAATTCTTTTTGGGTATTTGTAACTCCCAACCACCAAATTCATTCTTTGCCGGAGACAAACAGTAATCGCACGGTGCTCCTTAGTGACGAAAACTTCCAAGCTAATGATTAAAGTTGGTGGCTCTTTTCACCAAACTTCCTCCCTTGTCCTTGGTGCTATCCACAAATGCAGAAGAAATTGAGAACCAATAGGCTTATAAAACATATCAAATGCATATCAAGTGATGAAGCTACTAAGCAGACCCAGTAGTGCATAAACTATATCCACCAATTTCTTTTTGGTTCCTTTTGTTGGTTTTATTTTAGCTGCATTAACCATATTTATCATCATATGTGCATCCAAGATGGGAATTTCACTTATCAATAGCATTAATCTAAAGGAAACCTCATTAGTTCTAAGTACCCTAATCCTAATTGTCCGTGAAGTTTGTGACATTAAAAACTGCAGAATTCATCAGAATTTTCTTTAAATTACAAGAATAAAACCAGAATATAGATTTTACTTTTTTTGATAGGCATCCTAAATGGAATCTTCAAATTGAAAACCTTCGTAAACTAATATCCAGATATAATTGCGCTGATAATTCAGTATAAGTTAGCAGAAGAGCAAAGAAAAGGCCAACTGAATGTTCATCATGAAGTTTATAATAACTCCCAACCCCACCCGGAATCAAAAGAAGAAAAACTCACTAAATTTGCAAAGAAAGCTCTAAATTCTCTCATTCCTTAGAGAAGAAAATCGAGGTAATCATAGTTTGAGCATAGGTAACCAAGTGAACCTATTTATAAAAGACCAGTAAGTGCATGAACTTACCTTGTAGTCATCTTGTTGAAGAAAGAAGTTATTGCGTTTTTAAATTTGAACTCTCTTTTCTTATTTGATGTTTTATTTTTTGTCTTTTGTATTTCCAATTTTGCCCTAGTGCATTTGAAAAAAAAAAGAGTAATTATATTGTTTTGCTAAAAGTTGAAGAGGTTAGGGTGCAAGTCATAAAATAAAATAGGATAGGGTGCAAATCACAAAACATAACACACATTAAGGGTGCAAAATGCAACAGACTCAAATAAAAAAGACTCTTTATCTTTTTTGTCCTATGAAAAAAAAAAATCAAAAAATCCATTTTTGCTCTACATTTTCAAGTTTCCTTTCATCAATGGTGACACCCCAAATCAAGAAACCATTTTTACTCTTCATTTTGCACTTTCTAGTTGCCATTCATCAATTGTGTGACACACCCAAATCAAGAACCCATTTTTAGTCTTCATTTTGAGCTTTCTTAGTTCCATTTCATCAATTGTGACATCCAAATCAAGAACCCATTTTTACTCTTCATTTTGGACTTTCTAAGCTCCCATTTGTGTGACAGCCAAATCAAGAATCCATTTTTACTCTTCATTTTGCACTTTCTAGCTCCCATTCGTCAATTGTGTGACACCCAAAATCAAGAATCCATTTTTTTTTTTTTTGCTCTCCATTAGCTCCCTTTAGTGTAAAGACTCCATTTTTACTCTCTATTTCATCATTTCAATGCTTAAATGTCAAAAATCAAGAACCCATTTTTGTTCTTTTTTATTTTCTCAATATTTTCCATTATTTCCCCCCTAAAAGCACTTTTAGCATTGAAAGCAACAATAGACCCTTCAAATTTTCTTGATTGGAAAAAAAACACTGATTTATGCAATTAGCAAGGTGTAAAACAATGCAAAAAAACAAGAGTTACAAAGCTTGCAGTTGAAAATCTCAACTTGAATGGTGCATTAAACCAAATTGCCCTCAATCAATTAGATCAATTACGTGTTTTATCCTTCAAAAATAACTCAATTTCAGGTCAAATCCCTAATCTTACCGGTCTTTTTAAATTAAAATCACTTTTTTTAAACAAAAATAACTTTTCAGGCAAGTTTCCGGTGACATTAACAAAGTTATCCAGGTTATAAATGCTTTATATTGAAAACAATGAGTTTACAGGTGAAATACCTTCGTTAAATCAACCTAGTTTGAAGTTCTTGAATGTGTCGAATAATCGATTTTCGGGTGAAATTCCAGTTACTCTTACTAGGGTTAATGAATCATGTTTTGCTGGAAATGTTGATTTGTGTGGACCGAAATTACATTTATGTCCTTCAACTAGTCCGTCGTATTCGGTTAGTTAGTCCTGAAAATGTAGCTCATCATGATTTTAAATCAAGTTAATTCAAAGTTGAAGTTTTATTTGGACGTGCAATTAATATGAGTTGTAATATAACTACTCTTTAATATAATCTCCTACATGATACGAACAATCTCTTCACGTCGAGCACATTTTATGATCAGATGACTGAGAAGATTTAAGATGAACCAAGCTTTACATTTTAAAATATATTAACCAACTTATGAATATATATATATATTATATATATATATATTTTTTTATATATATATATATATATATATATATTATGGGTCAAGTTTTACATTTTAAAAAAGTTTGAAATCATGATTTAGAATTCCAAATCTTACTTTTTAGAAAAATTTTCATTTGAAATCAGGACGTGAAGTTGAAGTTAAAATTATGTTCAAATTTCATAAACAAATGCTGATTTCAAATCACGCCTACTTAACGAATAATTGTGACCGCGAGAGAAAATCCTGATTATAGCCAGTGTAACAAAGGCCTAGAACAAGTCAACAATAGCACTAGCATAATGATACAGTCGTAAAAGGGGTCCGCAATCGCAGGCTTGACATGTTAAAAACACAAATTTCATAATTTGATTAATTCCCACACACTTTTGCTTTATTACACCATTAGTTGTGAAAAGGTATAAAAGTAAATTGGTGGATAATTAAATGACTTTAGTGTGTAATGGGAGTCAATGAGTCTTAATCTATCAATTTAAATCAACTGGGTCAATCAAATGATATTTAATTAATCTACCATTTGAGAATTTGAGATGATTGAACGATAAAATCTTTTTGCAAAAACAAACGAACTTGCTGCTCTGGTTGTTAGCTGGATGGTTTGTTGGTGTATTAAATAATATTTCATTCCTTCTCTTTTATTTGTTTAATAAATATACTCAAAATAATTTTCTTTATCTATTCACGTTAACAAATTAAGAGAAAATTAATTAATTTCTTAAAATTTAACCTTTATTGTTGAATATTGAGTAACTATTTCAAACTTATTAGAATACCAGTAGCAAATTTAAATTTTCTATATAATGAATACTTTAATAAAATAGAAATATTTAATGATTTTTTTAATAAAAAAGTGATAAAATTAGTAAACAGCCTGTGGGTTGGATGAATACTCAAATATTTTATCTATTTCGACAACACTATTTTTTTACTTTCTTCCTAGCATTTATTTATTGGATTATGACATACTATAGCTTTGTGACGCCAACGAGGGCATTATTTGATGATCAATATGGTCGTTAATTGTATCAACCCTCACGTTTTCACAGGTGCATTAATCATTATTCATCTACAACGATTTTTTTTATACGGCCGCCAGCACAATATATAGTTTAGTAAGAATAAAATATAGTACTTTTTTTGTCCCAATTTATGTGACTTGCCTTAAGTTTTAATTTATCTCAAATAAATGAGATTTTGATATATTTTTTTAAAAAATAACTTTAATATTTCTATTTTACTCCTAGTGAGGTCATATGTACACTAAAAATATCTCTCTCTTTTACTTGTCCATTTTAATAAATCAATATATAATTAGTCTTTTTTTTTATGTTAATTTTATCCTAATCATAAATAACTAGATTATTTTTTGTAATTTCGTAATTTGGTTAATTCACACACACTTTTGCTTTATTACACCATTAGTTGTGAAAAGGTGTAAAGTAAATTGGTGGATTATGAAATGACTTTAGTGCGTAACGAGAGTCAATAAGTCTTAATCTACCAATTTAAATCAACTGGGTCAGTCAAATAATGATTAATTAATCTACCACTTGAGAATTAATCATTATTTCCTCTTCAAAGCACCAATGTGAATAGACAGAATGATTATCAATTGTAATTTATTAAAGTTATACGGTAGGGCACATCTCATCTACTTATTGTGTTTGTTCCTAATGCCTCTGTGATAAGTTAGAATTTTGCCAACTTATCTCTTCTTTAATCTTAGATTTTTACTATGCTTGATTGAGAAAATAGTGCATTTATTGTCGTTTAGTTCCATTTTGTAGGTTTTATGTGATTTAGAAGTGATAGAAAAGAAATCAATTGAAAACAAGTCAAAAAGAGGCCAAATTGAAGAAATCAAGAAAAGTGGCTAAATTTGCAAAAACGGCCAGATTTGCAATTTCAAAGATCTGAAACTTTGGGGGCTGTTTTTGTCTCTTTTTTCAGATGGGAAATTTGGGAATTATAAAAGTGAAGCTTGGGGCAAAGTATTTTCATCTTTGGCACAAAAACACAAGCCTTGGAGGCTAGGGTTTTGCTCCACACTTTGGGGTTGAAGATTTGAAGAATTAGGTTGAGAACTTTCTTAAACTTTTCTCTATTTCTTTCATTCCTTGCTTTTTAATGAATATCTAAGTGTGTAGTGTTTATTTTCTTCACTTGAATCTTATTTATGAAAATATTCTATAATTAAAGTGTTGGATGAAACTCTTGTTTTGCTTATGTATTGGATGATTTTTATTGCTAATGAAGTGAGTTAATGTTATTTTAATTAATCTTGTTCTTTAATGTTTCTTAAGGGATTAGCTAACCCTAAGACCTGCCCATTTACTTCAATTTAAGCTCGAGAGAGGAAGATTGAGGTTGAGAAAGATTAATTAATAAGAAGTTGGGGCTTTAAAACCCATCTAATAACTTGATCTAGAGATAGGAAAGTTGCTTGAGATTATATTGATTGTTCATATTTTTCACATTCTAAGGCTTGAGAAGGCTTAGTAATGAGATTCATCAATTTGGTCGAGAGACTTTTGATGAGATTTTAGAAATCATTATCTAATTAGCATAAACTCACTCATAGTTGTAAAATCGTGAAATACATTAGATCGTTACTTGAGCGTAATTTCCTTTGTATCCATACTTGTGGCCATTGATCATTTTACCTGCTTTCTAATTAAGTTTTATCTTTGTTAGTTGTTAAAACAAAAATCAAACATTGAAAAAGTGTTTGGCTTAGCGTAGTTAGTGATAATTCCTTACTTGTTTAAATCGCCTAGTATATTGTTCGCTGTGGGATCGACCCCTGACTCATAGTTGGATAAATTATATTGCATATGACCGTGCACACTTCTCTTTGAGGAGTGGATTTGGACGTTACCACTCTACAAAAAGAACAAGTCACTTATTTCTAACGACACCACTATTGCATAATTAATCTTTCTCTTTAGAAAAAATTGTTTCTCGCTATGCCCTTCCTAAGTGTGGTGTTACAGCAATACATGCACTAGGCATATAAGGTCGTTGTTCCTTTGCTGTTTCCTCTTATTTAAAAGAGGCATATGGGAGAAAGTTAAATCAAAGTTGGCTGCTAATTGCTGCTAGAAAGAAATTTGATGTTGTTTCTAGCTGTTAATTAGCTACTCTTATATTTTAAATTAATTCAAGTTTGACATGCCACTTGCATCCGCACTCAATAATTGATGTTTGTTCCAAATAATAATTTTAAAAAAAAAAAAGCAGGATATGAATATTACTTTTGATCGCAATCATTCTACATAAATCAATAATTTTCAATTTCTATTAATGTTAACTACATTAGTATTCATTGTTCGTACACATCCCCCAGAAATTAATTTAACTCCATATTATTGTTCGTCCCTATATATTGAGTATTAAATTGTAGTAGTATAATTGGTTTGTTTGGAGTGGGAGACCTGAAAAAGCATCTTTCTGACTTTCTATACATTCATTTGATTCTATTGTATTCCATCAGAATAATAAGACATTTTACATTGTGTCTCACATAACTAACACAATTTGTTCTTCTAATTTTTTCTCCATTTGCTCTTCTCAATGTCATTTGCCTTTTATTTTTTCTATCACTTTTATTCATCCTCTACCTTTACAAACACCCACATGTTGCCGCTGATTGTTTTTTATGTTTCTTTCCTTCTTTAGACTATTAATGCATATAAACATTGACGAACTCGAAATTTTTCTTCTTCGCTTTGTCTCTCTTTCTTCGTCCTTAACTTTGCTCTGTAGCTCTTACTGATAAGTTTTAACTTCTTTTTCTTTTGACCTTCTTCTTGGTCTATTGACTTATTCTGGATATGGATGGTGTTATCCAAAAATAACTATAGTGGTCATGACTCAAAATTCTAAGGGGCAGTGATCGGAGGCGGATCCAGGATTATAATTTTATGGGTTCAATACTCAGGTTTTAATTACTAAACCCATCATCTTATTTGAGTTATGGGTTCATAGTTCAATATTTTCAACAATGAAATCTATTTTACATAGAAAATCTAGGTGTAGGCTAAAAGTTACGGATTCATTTGAACCCATAGCTATTACACTAGATACGACCCTAGCAGTGACCATCATCCAACTACCCCAAGATAGAGCGAACCCATAGGATACATCATAATTAACTTCATTAGCCAATCGATGACTAAATAACAATGGAAGTTTAATAAATCTCAATATAGTAGTCATAGATAACAATATCTGAATCATCTTCCCATGTTGAGTCATAATCCTCAACAAATACATAACCCGTAATGGAAACATCTAAGATAAGTAAAGTCTAAGAATTAAAAAGCATAAGCTAGATGAAGGATCTGCATTTAAGCAGTAAAAGACAGTAAAGGAAATCATTTTTGCAGAACAATTAATTAAAACACCAAAAATCATTCTTGCATAGAATCCCAGAAACAATTCTCTTCAAACCAATTCCACACACTCAAAAGCCCAAAACAAAAGGAAATTAAACACTCAAAAACCAAAACAAAACATTCTAAGTTTGAGATAAGCTCTCATTGAAACCTGATTAACGCTTCTACAATCCAACTTCATCAATGTCAATGTCTTTAAGTGCTTCGCAACAGTACCCCCATCCGCCATTTTATTTTCCACTAACAATTGGTTGCAACTCCTGTTTCACCCAAATTGTAAGACATAATTATAATTATGTAAATTCTCGTATTTTCCTAATACTTATTTTGGGCTAATTACTGTTGTAGGAAGGTATTTAAAGATATAGTCAAGGTGTAAACTTTGAATAAATTATATATGTGCATCAGGAAACTTTTTCTTTTTAGTTAAATGAGTATTTAATTTGCTGCTTGTCCGTATGGTGTGGTAGCATATGCTACAAATATCAGTTAACAAAAAAAATAGAAAGATGAATATAAGAGGAAGAATGATTCTACAGCTAAGGGCTAAATAAAGTAAAGAATGGGCCAAGCCCACTCACATGACTGATGGGTCACGTGAGATATGGAAGGGTTAAGAAACAATATTGCTAATAGAGGTTTAGGAATAGGGAGGCTTTAGAGGTCTAAGAAACAACAGTTGATTTCACTTTAATTAGGTATTGAATTTCACGTTTGGGATTGTTACTAATCCTGATTCCAACTCAGTGATTTTAGTTAAAGCGGGTACCCATAATCTTCTCTTAATATTTTTACTTCTATTTATATGGGTATCAATTAAGATTTTAAGATGGAATGTATAATTAGTCTATTAACTGAACTGAAGTTTGAGAAAATCATAAGATTGTGACCTAGCACCTCTACTTAGTACCTCAAATTAAGAATAGGAAGATGAAGAATTGAGAAATCACAAGGTTGATTACTACAGCTAATCTACCAATGAGTTCAAATATGGAATTTGGCCTTTTTTAAAAAAAAATAATAATAATAAGTATTGAAGCAGACCAAAGCTATTGAGAACTTTACATTGAATTGATAAACACGTGGAGGACTTTGGGAGTTAAAGGGAAGCAAGGTGTTGCTTTAGATAGTAGCTAATCAGCAGTAATATTAAAAGCTCTATTCTATATCAGTAGCAACTTGAAGGAAAACAAGGTGATATTTTACTTTTGTTGAAACAGTGATTAGCATGAGAAACAAACATAAGCTCTTTGGGACTTCAGTCAAAAGTTGAATTGGTGAAATTGAATTTCCTCGAGATTAAGAGAAATAGTTATTACATTATTTGGTATAGATTGATTTGTTTAATTGTGTTGGCACGCGTAGAAGTTAACCTTGCTAGAAAGGAAGAATCTTGAGGTGAGTTAAGACTTGTCTTTACTAAAGTTCTTTTCTCATGAAAGTCATGCTCAATTATGTAAGTTTGGAGTTTTCTTTATACTTCTTGTGAAATGCGGAAGGATTTAACTTCTTTTTATGGTTTAAGGTGAAGAATGCCATAATGTGCTTGAAGTTAATTCCAACGTTAATTTAATGGTAACCGTACAAAGGGTTGCTAATAATTTTATAATGAGGCATAACAGATCAGGTGGCCGTATAAAGGGCTCTGAGTAACCGTACAAAGGGTTAACATTTTTTTTTTTTAATAATGAGGTGCAACATGAATGGTAACCACATAAAGGGTTACGAGCATCCGTATAAAGGGTTGCTAATATTTTCATAATGATGTAAAAGATTTGATAGCCATACAAAGGGCTACGAGTAACCGTATAAAGGGTTACTAAGTGTCTTTCAGTCGACTAGAACAACTTAAAGAAAGTGAAAGAAGGACCTAATGAATTAAGTTATAAGTCTCAAGTGATTATGTTTTTGCTTCAGTGTTGTATGATTCTTTATGATAAATTATGACTTATTTCCTCTCTTATGCCTTCATTATCTACATATTTTGATCCTAGATTTTATTCGAACTTTAGTAAGGAGAATGTTGAGACTCACTGAGTACGGTGGATTGTACTGATGTTCTCTTTTGGGAACCTACATTGGTGTTTGTACAACGTAGGTGCCGGTTATGACAAACGGCTTCGAGGCTAGAGATCATCACTCTTCGTGCTTTTGGTAGCTGCACTTCTTGCTTTCGGTGGGGACTCGTATATGTTTATTCATTTATTCCTTTATTTAGCATTTGTTTTGGGATTAGTCAGGAACCCTATGTCCTGTGCATTTCCTTTAGTACTCCAGTAGAGGCTTCATAGACGTGTTTTAGTTGATAACGGTACTTGGTATCATTTTCAGTACGTTTCAGTATTTATGGATTTCGAGATTCATTTGGATTATTTTAAGGATTGTTTACATTAGAGTTTTGAGAGTTAAGTTATTTATTTAAATGCACGTGGGTTATGTGTTATGTAAAAGTACAGGTTAGAATAGTCAAGCTGGTTCGCTCGGTCAAGGCACTGAGTGCCAGTCATGGCTTGTTTAGAAAACGGGTCGTGACAAATTAGTATTCAATAAAAGACAACAAATTTATCAATTACCTAAATTAATAATTAATATTATCGGGGCAATATCAAATGACAACCAAATAATAGTCTTCCAATAAAACTCAATGTGTTTTTGGTACGAAGAATGTCATTTTCGAGGAAAATCTTTGACACTAGGAAGTCATCTTCCATCAAAATAGGGAAAATAACTTCCTCACTTAAGAGTGAGTCATTGTCCATAGAACTATATTTAACTTCATATTAATTGCTCCAACTAACACAGAGACATTTTTACTAATCACTAGTAAACTTCAAAAATTTGCTGCTTGCGCGGTCTTAAGAAACACCATAAAATTTATATATAACAGAAAAAAAAAAAAATCTAATTGAGATAGAAGAGATAATCTTAATTTATATATAACAAAAAAAAAAAAATCTAATTGAGATAGAAGAGATAATCTTTTTCATGTATATGCAAAATATGATTCAATATATAGATTAAATCACAAAAAAAATTATCAAAATTAGAGCTTAGAAATGTGAGTCTATCATCACAATGACAAAGAAATAGTACCCTATAATATATATGTATACACATCACTCAAAAATTAATTATCCTAATATCTTGGAATTGTTTTTATACAATATCTTTTAAAATAAAAAAAAAAATTCAACTAAACATGCGTTCCCCTTGAATTACTGAGTAATGTTCCATTAAACTTCTTCTCGGGGAAAAGATGATGTTGATGTATATATACGTCAAACTTTTCTCCTACTTTTGTAATACCAGCTTCTCTCCATTTATGGTCCAAAAATCTATCGGTTTCAACAACATGAAATAAATCAATATTTGTTTAATTATAATTTCAAAAACTTGAATTATCATCGTACTAAAATTTTAAGAAAATAGACTCTAGAGAACAGAGAAGGAAAAGTGACAATACCTTTATATACATAAAAATTTATGTTGTTTAGTTTCAACAAATTATTAAATCCCTTGTACTATATCTCAATGACAATTTTACTTAAATTTATCCACATTATTTGTATTACTCCACGCCTATCAGCACCTGCAAATTAAAGAAAATGAAGAGAGCAATAAGAGCAAATTATCATGAACAATGGTAGTTAATAAGTTCTAAAAATATTTTAGATGATTGATGAAAAAAGAAAAATGCTAAACGTTACATAACTATTTTGAGCATTTAACCAGGAGGAGTAATCTAACGTGGGAGAGGTAAAGAATTTCCACCTTCCTTTACAAAAAATAGTAAAAAAAATAAATTAATTAAAAAGTTAAATTAATTTCTTGGCTAAAAAAAGGTGCAGAGTAGCTTTAATTTTTTGTTATCACAATCCATACTTCACAAAAATACTAATGAAAGCTGAGAAACAAATTGATACAACTGGAATTTTGTGAAATAAACGAATGAACCTTGTTTTGAGATAAAAAGCACAAAAAGTACTAAGCATTGTTATCGATCTCCTTTGGAAACTTCAATGACGTTGCCCCACAACTTCTGCTTAAAATAAACGAAATATAGAGAAAGTTTACTAATTATCATAACAGGTCAACATTCAAAATCATGAAATGCCAATTAATAAAATAGACTTTAAAGAAGAGAAGGAAGAGATTCTTGTGGAAAAAAAATAAAGAAGATAAGGAACTAATTTGTCTTAATCTTAAAATCAAAATCAAAATAATTACCTACCATCTAATCTACAATTTTATTTTCTTTTTTCCTTGACCAAGATGATTCAATGTACACAATAAGAAACCACATAACCAATCCAAACGACCGATTCATGTTGATCTCCAAGATATCTTCTTCTTTTTCCCCCTGAAATCTCCAAGATATCATCTTTAACCAAAATCTGATTAGTAAGTAAGGTTCATTTTAACTAATCAGAGAAAATTACAAGTAGCTTATTTATTATTCCAGAATACATCTAAAACAGATTTAGGGAGCCACAGAAGATGCCATAATAAGTCTAAATAATTAGCACAATACTAAGTAATGTAATAGATCTAAGAATCAATTGATTTACAGTAAATTATTGACTATCATATCTTTGAAATTTTCAAAACAATACATGGAGTTTTTCCTGAAGCATTAACAGTTTGAAAATTTTACTTGGATGATAATATTTGCGGGAACCGTGCTGAACAATACGACGACTTTGATTCATACAAGAAAATTTATCAATAGAACTATCTAGTAAAGATATTTTAAAATTACCTGATGGAATGTAACGTCATGGGGTTGTCACCAAGCTTAGTTGCGGAAGCTGTTGGGGCCTTTTTTTTTTTTTTTTGCCTTTTGTTATTTCTGTATCACAACTAATGAAGATATCTCGAGTGCATAGTTGGAGAGAAGAAGAGCAAAAATTGGAAGAGATGAAATTACAATAAAAAGGAAACTAAAAAAATAAAAGAATGCCACAAAACAATACGTGGTCAAAAATTAAGAAATATCAAGAGATGAAATCTACATTGTAAATATGGGAGGAAATAATTAAGTTTAAGTATGATATATTTGCAAAATTCATTTGCCAAATCTTGATGTGATTGTGATAGCTGCCCTCCCACCTTGTGCAAAGCTTTCTTCGATTGAATGATCCACCAATGTTCTTAGAGTAAGCTTCTCTTCTTGAAATACTGGAGTTGTGCTGCCATAAATTAGTTTGTGAACATTTGTTTGTGTCTAAGCCTGTAAGATTTTATTGAGTGCAAGAATTTCCAGTAGTGCAACATTAATACCTCTATATTAATGCCTACTAATAACAATTAATTATAGGGAACGGAAAGAGATTTCACGTCATGCGTTTTCTGGCACAAGAATTGGGAAAAGCAAGTCATGCGTCATGCGTTTTGGCACAAGAAAATTAATTATATTGAGATGAGTTTTCTGGCACAAGAATTTCACGTCATGCAACATCAACACATATTAATGAAGAGGACAACTATAGTGGGAGGTGAAAAGTTGATTAATTATATTGAATTTAAAGATCTTTTGGGCTGTTAAAATAAAATATAAATAGATAAATGAAGGGAAAATGTCAAAAAAGGAGAAAAAAGATAAATGGGTTTCTAGGCCATAGAGAGGTGCCACATCACCTTGTCTATGCCTAGCTTTATATTATATATAGATTAGTATTCAAAATTTTGATCAAGAAACTCTCCGATGTGCTAATATTATTATTAATTTGTAACATGTATTTTTCAAGATTATTTTTCATTCACCGATTAAACATGGATTAAAAGTTTTTAGGAAAATATTTCCCGTGAAAATCAAAATAAATTACTTCTGTCATACAAGACAAAATCTCAGACATAATTTATTTACTTATAGACAATTACTCCCTCCGTCTCGAAATATTTATCACGGTTACTAGAAATAGCTGTCTCAAATTATTTATCATTTTAGAAATTCAATGCACAATTAATTATTTTTCTCCATTTGACCCGTAGTAGAATTTTGTCAATAATGGAGATGACACATAAATAGAGTAAACATTTTAATGGAGAGAGATTATAACTTAGACATAAATAAGGCTAAAGTTAGAAAATACCTCTCCTGCCTCCTAATTAATATTTCTTAAGAGGCATCTAAAAAAACGACAAATAATTTGAGGTGGAGGGAGTATTTATAGTTGACTTTTTTTAGTAAGTTGATAATATATAATAAAAAATATTAATCGTGATGGTATAAAAATTAAACCTAATACTAATAAATCTGCAGCAGAGTAAGTAAAAGCAATTAAAGAATCATTAGGGATTGAGATTTGTAACCTCTACGATTATGAAATAGGACTATTGACACCCAATTTTGACCCTCCACATTTTAAATTAATTAGTCGAGCTTCTTGAATTTCAAACAAAATGAAATACGTATTCAGAAAAGTCAAAAATATATTTTTTTAAAACTAGTTTTGGTGTTATTTTGCCATTTCACTTGGAAAAATATCCTAATATATATTATGTATATTTTACGTAAATTTTAAGTATTAATTATGTTCAAAATAAGTGTTTAACTTAGTACTTATTTAAAATTGCCAAAATCAAAGTCACTTACGACTTAATTGCGATAATTAGTCCGTATTTGTGGAAAATAAGTACTTTACTTTGTTCAAATCAATAAGCTTAATTAATTAATTGAGTGATTATTTCGTCTCATTTCGTCTCAAATTGGCCTAATCTCTTACAATTGAAACATAAAAGGTTACCTTTTAAACTAATTTTTAGCCACTCTTTAATTCTCAAAGCAGCTTCTCCTTCAGCCCAATTAACAATTCCCCAGCCCAAAATTTACCCAGACCCAGCCCATTACCATTATTTTTTCTCCCAAACCCCAATCAGTAACTCATTTCTCCACTAGCAAAAAAACCAAACGAAACCATAACTCAGCCCAATAGAAAAAACCCGCTCCAGCCCGCTCCTCTTTAATTTCTCACACAGCAACCAAACGAGACCCTAGCAGCCTCAAACACAGCCTATTGGATTTATTAAAACCAAGTTTGTAATTGTCTACCAAACCGGTTTTGAGTTCAAAACTCTCTATTATATTGACTAAGTGATTTAAACAACTAACTAAAGAGATTTTTGAGTTCAAAAAATGATTTTTCATATCCTCCAGTACATGTTTGGTTGAAGTTTTACTTGCCCAGATCTTAAGAAGCCACTCACTCCCAGTTCTTCGAAAGAAACTGTTTCCTTTTTTTTTTTTTTTTTTTTTTTGTGTGTGTTCTTGGATTCATGTAGCTTTCAAAATGTTTGCCAGAGTTATTTTTAGTTTCCATTTTTGTCCTTCCTTGTTCTTGTTTCCTGCCAATGAGTGTGTGTTTAAACGTTGTTCTCTTTAGTTTGTTCATTTGGTTCGGTTTAAAAATCGGTTATTTTCAAATGTGTTTTTAAATATCTAAAACCATAACCAAACCAAGTAAAATAATAACCACCGGTTTGGTTGTTGTCGGTTTGGTTCGGTTTGGTTCGGTTTGGTTCTTTATTACAATCTCTCTCTACATTCTTCAAATTTCTTATGAATCTTTTTTCCTCTTAGTCTGAGTAAATGATGAAAAGAGATTAGGGTTTTTACTTTTTACCCTTATGCTTACGACTTATTAGAGTTGGGCTTGTTGTTGGACTTGGAATATTCTTTTAAGACATGGGCCTTAAAAATAAGTAGACCAAAATTAAATTAATAATTAAAAGGTATAAAATATCTTTAATTATTTATGAAAAGTTAATATTATACATATAAATAATTATAAATTTTATGTATATAATTATCGGTTTGGTTTGGTTATTTTTTACTATAACCATAACCAAACCAAATATTATCGGTTTTTCAAATTTAAAACCAATCAAACCAAACCAAACCAAATGTCGATTTTTTATTTTTGGTTAAATTTTCGATTTGGTTTGGTTTTTAACAAAGTGAACAGCCCTACTCTTTAGTTAATATGTTTTCCCTAGCTAAAAATGAGTTGCTGCTTTTTATTTTATTTTATTAAGATGTTACTAGTTGATAACCATGTATTGATCAAAGGAACAAGTTTTGGACAGGGAATGAATGTTACTGTTTAAATTTCAATCCATCCCAAAGTAATCTGTTGATCCTCTCCTTACGATTCTAGAGTGATCCAAGATTCCTACTCCTTTACCAGACTTAGAAAAATCATTGTTATAAGGTTCCGAATAGCTTTCTGTAACTATCCGGAGTTTAGATTCTAGTATTTTTTAACTAAGTTATTCCCTTTAATACATTTGAAGAAGTTGAGATAGTCCATTCCTTGTTCGAGGTATTTTCATGTATGTTTTATTGACTGATTGTTTAAATTAGAACTTGAGCCCTCGTTTTATAGTATAGCTTAAAGCTCATGAATACGACTTCAGTTTACTGGTGTTTATCTAGTATAGTGTGGCAAAGTGGTTGTTGCTCTTTTCAGTTGGTGCATGGCTGAAAATTAGCTCTCTAAATCTTGTTTGAATTCAAAAGTAGATCCTGGGACCATGCCTTGCCTTACTTTTTCACTTAAGCAAATTGATGAATGATTGTAGCAACTTATTCACCCTTCTGGTGAACTTGAATTCCCACGTTTAGAATTAATATTCTTATTTGCTGAAGTTCTTAAAGACTATTCGTATTTCATGTTTTGTTTGAACCTCGTTAAGAGAAATCCCAAAAATGTGGTGGAGGCTGCTATTTGTCTTGCCTATATTCTCCAGTAAAGTATCTCATTTAATCTTGTTTGATTCCCAGTTTAAGAGTGTATCAATGAATGTGCTTATAAGCTATTTTGAGGTTGTCTTACCAGATCATTAATTCTTTACTTTTATTTTTTCTATGCTTAAACCTCGACGAGTCAATGGACTCCTCCTCCGTCATTGGAGGCCCAACATAATATATTCTCATCGAGTCAACCCCGTAGCCAGCGGCCCATTAACATCAACAGTAGCAGCAGCTGTCCAGAGGCACAAGTGGGCCCGAGCCCATAAGTTTGATTTTCTTCTTCATTTATATTATACTAGTTATATGCTAGATTGTTGATTTGTAAAAAAAAATTACTAACTCTTTACTTGTTTCTTTTCCTAAACCCCAGATGAATCCCAGGCAGAACGTGATTCTTAGTTGCTAAATTGAGTACTTTTCTCATGATAAACTTTGTCAAATGGTTTTTTTTTTTTTTCCTTTCGAAAATGGATTAAAGATCAAATGAGATTAAGTGTTAAGCACTAAAATGAAGTACGTTCTTTTGAACTGCTTACTCATAATATGATTTCAAAATGTTGGCTTGAGTTTGAGAGACGTTTTCAAAGTTAGTAATGGCAGATTTTGTCCTTTTGAGCTGCGTGCAAATTTAAGAGAAATGAGGTCTTAAATTTAATGTCACATATCTTCCCAAAAAACAAAAAATATAAATTGGAAGGTAGGCTAAAGTACCAAAATGTTTCAGTCTAAATCCGAGTAACCATTATTTTTTTTTTTTTTAAATTGAAATGTTGCACGATTGGACTTTGTCAAAGCCCAAACTTATTTAAACTTGAGAACTTGTTGAAATAACTTAAGGATCTCTCATATTTTTGAGTTATAAACAAGTGAATTCATTAACGGATTAAGAAGTTGGATTATATATATAATTCAAAATCTCGACAAGCCGTGCACATTTGAAGGAATTAAATCCTTCATAATTAGCTAAATTATGAGTTAATTCACTTGCTGAGTTAATGACCCAATTGAAACACTAAAAAAATAATTTTCAAAACTAAAACACCTCCTAAAGCTCATTTTTTAAATAAAATATACTTTTTTTCTTCTTCTTCTTCTTCTTCTTCTTCTTCTTCTAATTAGTTAGCCATGAATGTGCTCCTTTCAAACCGTATACACATGAGTCTTAAACACATTTTACAAATGAGTTATACAAATTTTAGCCATAAAATGTTAGATCTGTAGGTAAACAGCATTAGGTGGATCCTTAATACCGAGGTGCTTAAAACCTTCCTTGGGGATCACCAGAATCCTTACCCGTTCTTTGGATTTTATTTAAAGGTTTTCAATAATTAATCTTTAAATTGGTTTCCTAGTTCTCATTCAATAAATTAGGTGGCAACTCTGTTTGTTCACGACAAAGACAAAGATGAGAACCTTTTAAGTTAAAAGCGAGAACATCACATACGCTTGAAAATGGGAAAAGATGTATAACTCGATTGTAAAATTGAAAACAAGGACATCATATATGCTTGAAAATGAGGAAAAGATGTATGACTCAGAAGTAGTAGACATAAAATTACAAAGATGCAAGCTAAGCGAAAGGTACATTTTTAAAAATATCTAAATTTCCAGTTATGTGATTAAAGTTTAGAAAATCGAAACATGAATATGTGGTTTTTGGAAAAAAAGAAAATGAAAGGTCACAATTTCAAGGGGGACAAAGATGCAAGCTAAGGGAAAGGTACATTTTTGAAAATGTCCAAATTTCCAGTGGTCCTTGGCTAGGCCTTCAAAAAGAGTGGCTAAATATGCCCTTTTTTTTTAACTTTTCTTTTGATATAGTGGAAAAAACAAACTAAATAAGTAGGCATTTGCCCATGAAAATCAAATATTTTTTACTTTATTTGAAATTGAAGTTGGAGTTGTGTTATGTTATAGTTTTTGCTAAGAATATTTGGTCGTTTGAATTTACTGAAAGTGAAAAAAGTAAAAACTTCAAGTTATATTTGGAATTTTCATGGACAAATGTTGATTCTCAAATAAAGTGAAAAAAAATGGGGAAAAAAGTGAAAATTCCTCATGGCCAAATGGGTCCTTAAAGATCTTAAAATCTTAAACATACTCGAATGTTCCGAGTTACTCTTGTGAAACAACCTCAGCAGATTCCTTGTTTCTTCTAAACTTGAATGATTTCTTTTTAAAACGGGTTCTACGCAGTGCAAATCTGGATTAATCGAACAGAACTATTTGCTGATTGTCACTTTTTTTTTTGTTAACTGTTTGGTACCTTGCTCTCTTTTTATTTTCTTGCATTTTATGAACCATTAAACCATAGTCCAAAAATTCTTTTTGAGAAAACGTTAGATCACAATATAATATTTTAGGTTCAACAACTTATGAGCAGATATTAGGCTCGAGTCTAATGTCTTGAATGGCAATTTTTCAGGGCAATATTTACACAACTTTTCATAATAGCGACAATTTAAGTGATGACTCAAAAAGGGCTTAAAAAGGGCACCCTGGTGCACTAAGCTCCCGCTATGTGCGGGGTCTTGAATGGTAATTTTTTCAAGGGTCATATTGTACACAATCTTACCTTGCATTTCTCTAAGAGGTTGTTCCCACGGCTTGAACATGTGATCTCCTGCACCATGGTAACAATTTTACCTGTTACGTCAAGGCTCCACTTAGACCTCAAAAAGGGCTATTTGCATAAATCAACCTTAATGTTTAAGTGGATATCCACCTGATATCAGATGATTATACAAAAAAAAAAAAAAAATTAAAAAGAATGACACCATTTATGTCACGATTCAGCCTGGAATCCTCCGTAGTCTTGGTTTTCACTTCAATCAAAGCTCGTAAAAAACTGGGAAAAGAGAGAAAGAGATAATATTAAGATCAAGTTGAAGAAACTGAAGCAATTGATTGTGAGTTTGGTTGCATAATTGCAGAGGGTCCCATTCATTATGTGATTAAAACTTAACTAGAAAATCCGACACATGAACATGGGGCTTGTGGAAAAATATACACTATGTGGAACCAAGAGATATGTTGTACAATGGTCCACAACCTAAATTTGTTTGGACGTCTTGATATTTTCGTCCACATTTTTATATTGAATTTAAAATTATACGAACCGATAATGAAAGTAAATATTTATGCGACTAGAAGTAAATCATACTATCTTGGCTCTTAAAAAAAAAAAAATACTATCTTGGCTCTTTCGTTCTTCTTTTTATTTTTTCCTTTTAATAGAAGTATTTTCTTGTTCTAATCAATCAATGTTTTATAAGTTTCTACATATTGTTAATTTGTTATAGACATTTCTCTCTCCGCGGACAATTGAAATTAATAAATGTCTATGTTTTTTTTTTTTTTTTCATTATTATAGGCAATGACAAAGATGAAAGCTAAGGGAAAGGTACATTAGACCTGCTTGATAGAAGGGAAGGTGGCCTGGTGGGGAGGGACTATATAAAGATGATGTTGATGATGGAGTTGAGGCTAAACGTAAAGACCATTAGGAAATCATCGATCTGTTGGCATTGATCTAGTGATTTGTTGAGGATATAATTAAGTAAAGAAAAATTTATTTTATTTGATGGTTTAAGCTTTTAGATTAGAGAGTCACGTACTTTTACATGGTACTCCCTCGGTCCCAATTTATGTGGCACTTTTCTCTTTTCGAAATTCAATTTAACTAAACTTTAAAGCTAAATTGGATTAGATTAACTCAATATTTTAACATTAAAATTTATATATTTGAAAACTACATAAAAAGTAATATAAGTTGCAACTTTTCTCATATCAATTTTATACATATTAAAATATTGGTCAAAGTTCATGCAGTTTGAATCTCTAGAAGCGAAAAGTGCCACATAAATTGGAACAGAGGGAGTATTAGAGTAGGCAAAAGTCGTGAATTCGAGTCTCATCAACACATATGAAATTCACGTGCTTCACCCATGAAAAAAAAAATCAAGCCCACACATGAGAGAGCGTGTTGAGAATATAATTAAGTAAATAAAAGTGTGTTATCTGTAACAACTTAAACTTTTAAATGAAACGGTTACAATTCTACATTGTCTTGGTGGCCCTAGTTCTTGTATGTTGAGTCCCGTTTCATCAATCTCCTACCTCCAGCACTTATATGTTACGATTTAACTCGGAACTTTTACCGGCCTTAATACTTATAACAAATAACATAACAAACAACTAGAGGTGGACAAATAGCTTCATCTGTTTTTCTAATTAAGTTAGTTATTCTGCTTTCTTGTTTCAATATGTTACTCCCTCTATTATAAATTTATGTGATACTTTTCACTTATCGAGATTGAAAGTTCTTGATTATGACCTTGAATTTGGACATAGAATCTTTAAGTTTTTTAAAAATAAAATTACATATTTGGAAACTACGTAGAAAGTATAAGTATAATTAACAATTTAAAATATTTAAAAGGAATATGAATGGTGGTGAAAGAAGGTTTTGTTTGACTTTCAAAAACCAAACACCCTCACATAAGTTGGGACGGAGAGAGTATGTTTTTTTAAAATGAAACAAAACTCTCAAAACAAAATAGCACATCTTAACTTTTAACTTCATGTTAGTTGCTCCAATCAATGCTTAGCATTTTCATTAATCATTAGCACTTTTTTTTTCTTCAAGAAACACACTTTGATTTGATAATATTATTAATTTTGATATATATTTTTTCAAAAAATTATTTTCACTTAATTATCCAAAAGTCTGGCCTCATGAAAACAAATTTGATAGAATTGAGGATCGTCTCTAGCAATGGAAGGTCTAGCTGGGGAAATGGTGAAGAAATGTGGCCATTGTGGTACTAGGCAGGCTACTTTATATTATAATAATAAGTATATAGAAGCGTAGGTTTTAGGCAGATGGACCCGTCAATCTTTTTGTCATTTACTAGTTTAGCGTACGTGCGTTGCACGCGTGTATCGCATCAATGTTATTCCGTTTATTGTATTGTAATCAACTATCATACATCATATTAATGGATAATATTCCCTATTTAAGGATTGATTAAATCAACTAAGATTAAAAAAAAATGTTCAAGGAAAATATCATTTTTTTCTCAATTTCAAACTTTTTGGGTTTAGACTGTGATTCTTATATATTCATTCAATGATTAGAGAATTCAATATTATTAGAAATATTATTATAATTTAACTTTTATACAAAGCTAAATATCCTTGAATTTACCATGGTACACATGTGAAGCTCACGAGGACACAATTTTTGTTTAAATAAAGAAAAAGAGAAGCACATAAAAGTTGACTATCATGTGGTCTACTTCACTCATCGGCACCATCTTTATCTAGTTTTTTGATGAAAAAATTTAATTGAAAGAAAACACACAAGATATTATCAACAAAAGTAGAATCTATCGCTAATTGTTGATTTTTAGCTATGCACTTACACTATTGAAGTAATTAATAGAGACAACTCATCATACACTTAAGTCATAGAATTTCAAAAGTCATTATTCTGTAAATAATTGGACAATCTTTAAACTTACAAAAAGGAAAAACAACAACCTAAAAATTACACCTAATACTAACAAATCTGCTGCAGAGTAAGTAAAAGCAATTAAAGAATCATTAGGGGATTGAGATTTGTAACCTCTGCGATTGTGAAATAGGACATCATATATGCTTGAAAATGGGAGAAAGATGTATAACTCATAAGCAGTAGACATAAAATTGAGAACAAACAGCATGTTGAAAGGGTCCAATTATGCGATTGAAGTTTAGCATGAACATGTGGTTTGTGAAAAAAAGAAAATGAAAGGTCACATTTTCAAAATGGACAAAGAAATATCCAAATTTCTAGTTATGTGATTAAAGTTTAGAAAATCGAAACATGAACATGTGGTTTGTGGAAAAAAAAAAATGAAAGGTCACATTTTCAAAGGAGACAAAGATGCAAGCTAAGCGAAAGGTACATTTTTTAAAATATCAAAATCTCCAGTGGCCTTTGGCTAGGCCTTCAAAAAGAGTGCCTAAATATGCCCTTTTCTTAAACTTTTCTTTTGATATAGTGGGGAAAAAAACTAAATAAGTAGGCGTTTGGCCATGAAAACCAATTATTTTTCATTTTATTTGGAATTTTGAAGTTGGAGTTGTGTTTGGTTATAGTTTTTGCTAAGAATATTAAATCGTTTGAATTTATTGAAAGTGAAAAAAGTAAAAACTTCTAGTTGTATTTGGAGTTTTCATGGCCAAATGCTGATTTTCAAATAAAGTGAAAAAAAATTCCGGAAAAAAGTGAAAATTTCTCATGGCCAAACGGGTCCTTAAAGATCTTAAAATCTTAACCATACTCGAATGTTCCGAGTTACTCTTGTGAAACAACCCCAGCAGATTCCTTGTTTCTTCTAAACTTGAATGATTTCTTTTTAACAAGAGTATTTGTTTATGAAATCTGCACAAAATTTTAACTCAATTTCATATCATGATTGAAATTCAAAATTTTCCAAAAAGTAGGATTTCAAATTATGATTTCAAAATTTTTTAAATGTTAAACTTGACCCATAAGTTTATAATTTGCAAACAAAAACCCATAATTTTAAATTTTGCAAAAAAGAGACTATTGCTCGATGTAATAGCTAGTTACTGCTAATGGTGATTTTTTGAACCAGTTAATCTTTGTAAAATTATGTATATTTTAATGTTTGTAATAGTATGTAATTGCCAGGATTTATTTATTTTACAAAAGTAACATGAAGATATGTGATTTATTAATGATGCGCCTTACGATATTCAATACCTTATTTATGAATTATGGTTTGCTAATTTGGTTAGATTGTATAAAAGTTGAGAAAATTTTAATAGTTTTCACAAATTGTTGGGTTTTTATGCTTATGAGAAAAAAAAATATTAACTTAAGACATCCAAATTGCATGTCCAAATAAAATTTCAACTTCAAATCAACCTGATTTCAAATCATGTCCATATGAGCTCTAAATGTAGAGATAACTTTTTTAAAATAGACAAAAAGAAATTAAGACAAGTGTGGTAAATTGTGAATGGAGGGGTAATATTTTAAGTTCTTCTTCAACCCAACCAATTCATATTCATTCAAAATACTTTGGGATCTAACGGGTTGATAACTTTGAATTGAAGAAAAATTGGATTATGGGACTTCTTCTTTGAAACCTCCATTACTCTATTTGAGGTAAGAATTAAACCCTAAGCTATTAATTTAGCTTATAATCTTATGTGTATCATTATATATGAAGTACTATTGAGTTAAGAGATTGAATTCTGATCTGACAACTTGTAAATTGTGTGTTTTCAGCCATATTTAATTGTGTTTTGGTGTCTAATTGATCATGGTGACATTAATCTAGTCACTATGAAAAACATAGTTGAGGTAACCTACATTGTGATTACTTTTCTGTTACTTGAATTGATTAAATTAATTATGAAGTTGTAGGGGTAACTCTAAACTATGTGTTGCTTTATGGATTCGTTTGACGAATTTGAGTAACTTGACCGGGAATTGAGTTAGTTGGCATCTGGACCTGAACTGTGATTTATTTTTTTGTATACTGTTGTATAATATTGTATATTGGGCTACGTCACGTAATAATTTGTGTTGGGCTGTATATTTTTGAAAATTTCCCTTTTTCTTTTCTTCATAAGAAACTTGAGTTGGAAGTTTTATTGTTTAACTAAGCATCTACGTTCTAATATCTGTTGTATTTAATTTCCACCAATGTTTCAAATTTCAGGTAACACATGGAACTTCCCCTCTACTTTCTTAGGATATCTACTAAGTTGCTCGGACTAGGGTGCGGGTTTTCGATACAGGTACGGATTCGAGGGTCGGATTCGGCAAAATCTAAATATTAGGATTCGGGGTGCGGATCCAGGTATGGATACGGGTGTTGGGATTTAGCTAAGAAAATTCAAAATTATGAAAATAGAGCACAACCCCTTGAATTCTCGGTTTATCTCTGTTTGACTTGAAACAACGAATATGAGACAAAAGTACTATAATATTGAAGGTATGCCATTTACCATATCTTAAATCTATTTTTTCTTTTATTTTGAGAAATCAAAATCTCAATTTTCCCCCAAATTTGTCGATGGACACCGGTCAAAGTATCCAAAGTTGGTTGACCGAATCCGAAACATATCCCGCACCCATCAAGTCTCGTGAGGAGACAGGTTCGGAATAAAAAATGAAGAGTCCGTGCAACTTAGGATATCTATATATGTATATATCCTGAATGTCTATTAGCAACAGCATGTAATTTGTCAACTGCCTTTTGTGAAAAACTGATGTGTGCCATCGTCTTTCGTTTTTATTTTCTCTGTAGTGGTATTTAGTGTTGTTTCTATCATTGACACAATTTTGAGCTTAATTACTAGCATGAAATGAATGTGAATCAACATTTAAGTAGATGGAAGAGGGATCAAACAGGGTGCCATCTAATAAGCTTAAAGCAAGACCTATATCAAAAACATGTAGACAGTTATGCTCTTTAGTGTGTTCATCGGAAGTGGGAGTTGTCCACGATGTTTGCCACGCAAAATGACTTCTGTCATATCAAACACTCCATTATTTGATGTCACTCAAAGTTCGGTCCTTTAAGACCTAACCCACGTAGCCGTGACTAGTGCCCGAGGCGGACACTCGTACACACACACATTAGCTATAATCAGACCACAACTAGCATGATAAGAACTTATACATATACAAAAGCAAGACGTCGTCTCAAAACTGTCGCATATATATATACCGCACATAGCCGGCAAGGCTGTCATAATATACACAACATATCAAAACATATATACATGCAGCCGACAAGGCTGCACTGCGGACGGGGACGCCCAAAACATAAATCATACGGACACAACGGAATCGTAACTATTCACAACCCACACATATGTCTACAGACCTCTAAGAGTGGCAACAGTAACATATGACGGGACAGGCCGTACCCATGGATAAGCATATATATACAACAAAAGGATCTGTAATAAAGATATAGGCTCCGGAACAAGGGAGCACTCCAAGATAGCAGAATGGATATCCTAAGCTGGCGGATCACCAAAGCGAGCGTACTGCGCATGAAAACGCGACGCCCGAAGAAAGGGGTCGGTCATGAAATATGTATTGAGTATGTAAAGCATGGAATACAGTAAACCGGATCATGATCGAAGTACGGATTACAGAGACAAGTACAATAACCAGAATACCAAAATGCTTACTTTTGAAACACAAATCATGCATATCAATAGTATAAAACATACCCGGCCCATTATAGACTCGGTGAACATGGTCGCCATCCCATCTTTGCGCCATAACACACATACTCGAACACGAAGCAACTCCGTAACACAAAGATAACTCCGTATCACAAAGATAACTCCGTAACAAAGATAACTCCTTATCACGACAGATAACTCCGTAACAAAGATAACTCCGTATCACAAGATAACCTCGTAACACAAAGATAACTCCGTATCACAAAGATAACACCGATAACTCCGTACAACATAACTCCGTATCACAAAGATAACTCCGTAACACAGCATAACTCCGTAACACATCATGACGCCATAACACATCATAACACCAAAAGTGGTATCGAGCGGAGTCGTCCCTCTGGAGTTGTACATAAATCGTGTCTAGTAGGTCTTGTTTATCGGCGTGTTGTGCACACATCTATAAACGAGAAGCTACAGGACATTTAGGATGTTATCTTTCCTTCTTACTCTAGATCGTGCGATAGAGCTGTATTATCAAGATAATTCCTTCCTAACGGATTGTTATGTTTACAGCGATGCCTCCAAGGAAAGCGACGGCTGCCCCGAAAATGGCAAGGCAAGAACCGGAGAGACCAGCCAGTGCCGAGAGTTACCGGGGCCGTGCTCGGCCCGTGGGCGAGGCCGTGCTCCCGTCGACGAGCTCGCTACACCGTCGGCGCCAGGAGGAGCATAGGGGCGAGCAGCCGGCAGATCGGGGCGGCTCCACCGCCTAGCTCTCGAGGTTTCGCACCCGAGCCTCCGGCCTCCTCGGCCGGGCGGAGGATGTGGGCTATGAGAGATGCGGTCCGATTCTTGCTCGACCGTACTAGTGGCGGGACAGGCTCGTAGGCACGGATTGGGAGGTGACTATGCGGGCAGACAGGATAGTTTACGGGCCCGTGATTTCTTGACTTGTAATCCCCGCGAGTTCCACGGTCAAAGCTTGGGGAGGGATCCCCAGGAGTTTATTCGACAGATGCAGCGCACGCTGAGGATAATTAGAGCTTCTGAGACTGAGTCTGTCGAGCTGGCTTCATACCGGTTGCGTGATGTAGCTGTTAATTGGTATGAGTCCTGGGAGTTGTCTAGGGGCGAGGGTGCTCCTCCAGCGGTGTGGGATGAGTTTACAGAGGCCTTTCTTGGCCACTTTCTACCTCCGGAGATGAGGCGAGCCAGGGTTGATAGATTCCTACATCCGAGGCGAACGGCAAGCGAGTGTTCGAGATTATAGCCTCGAGTTTGATTCTTTGGCTAGACATGCGCCTACTATTGTGGCTGATATGGCTGATAGAGTGCATCATTATGTGATGGGGCTGGATCGTTATTTGATTGATAGCTGTATGATAATGGCTTCTCAGCCCGGTATGGATATTGCTCGAGTGCGGCCATGCGCGAGGGGATGGAGGATCGACACAGGGCGTCGGCCGACGAGATCATGACAGGAGCCGGCCCAAGAGGGCTAAATCGGTGGTTATTACGGGGAGTCTCGAGCGGCGGCCTCGGCGGCGAAGATAGCAGATACCCTTCTCAGCCAGCACGGGGTACACCTCCACAGTTCACGGGTAGGAGATCCGATAGTATAGGGTATTTAGGCGCTGGTCAGAGCTCCAAGGCTTCGGGTTCGCAGGTGAACAGAGGTTCTAGTCAGTTCAGGCCACTCATACCTCGGTGTTCTCATTGTGGGAGGCATCATTCTGGGGAGTGTTATCGTGCTACGGGTGCTTATTTTTCTTGTGGTCGTCAAGGCCATATTATGAGAGAGTGTCCGTTTGGGGTAGTCCGTGTGGTGCGGCTGTACTTAATCGATTCTTCCGGTTCATCTTCCTCTTCTGTAGCTATGCGCCTATGGGGCGGTATGCCGACACCGGAAGGCCGCGGTAGAGGTCGTGACGGGCTTCCAATTCGAGCGGTCCCTCGAACGCATATATGCCTTGCTAGCCGAGGATCGGAGCAAAACGTGGTTGCTGTGGTTACGTATACTATTGATCTTCTCCGGGATGTATATGCATTGATAGACCCGGGCTCTACTTTATCGTATATTTCTCCCCTTGTTGCTAGTAGAATTGGAATAAAACCTGAACCGATAGAACCGTTCGAGGTAGCTACACCGGTAGGAGATTCTGTTATAGTAAGGCAGGTATATAGAGATTGTTCGGTGATTATAGGTGGCTGTTGCACCAAAGCGGATCCGATAGAGTGGATATGAGCGAATTTGATGTTATTATGGGTATGGATTGGCTAGCTTCTTGTTATGCCAACGTTGACTGTCAGAAGAAGGTAGTTCACTTCCGATTCCCAGGAGAGCCAAATGGGAAGCTAGAGTATCCTAAGGGGAAATTAGAGTATACAGAGTGGGCGGAAACCTTAAGAGGTCGCGTAGGCTAAGGCGGACTAGACCGGTGAAGAGAAAGAAGGTGCGTCACGGCTACCTAGAATTAAAGTGAGTTTGAATAGCGTTTGGAAATATTTTGTAAGCGAGATGGTAGTAATTATATGTATACGTATGTATATGATATCCCATACATGGCTATATCAGCGGGTATGTGTATCCCAGCAATCAACGTTGCGGCATATTAGAGGCATTGATCGGACAGGGTAGTAAGGTTAAAGTGACAAACGTTATCAGGTAAGCGGATGCTATTTTCGCTACAGGGTAAGCTTGGAAAGTTCTAATACAATGATATTTGGAAAAGAAAGAAAGTGAGTAGATGGAAGGTAAGGATATCAAAATGTCGGACAAAGTGAAAAGTAAGAAACACGAGTGAGTAAAGCCTCCAAGAGAGACGACGGGCAAAGCACGGGACTATTTGGGTAAACATTCGAAGGTAGGCGTGTGAAACGGGTAGAGTGTGGTAGTATGGAACAAAAGAGGAATGTGTGGGGTTGGAGAACAAACTTCAACAAGTGGGACGAAAGGATAGTGACTATGACGAGGAATGAGAAGTAAAAGAAAGAATGATTAGGCCGTGCAACGATGCTAAGAGATTTCTAACTCTCGAAAGATAAGTGCCGAAGACGATGGATATATAAAAACTATTGGTGTATTAGGACTTCCTTAATAAGGGGGGAAGAACATATTGGACTTGAAAGGGATTATGGCGTTCTCATGCTCCAGAAGGGGAAATTTATTAGCTTGGAGCCAGAGTTCGGAACATATCGGCATATCAGGAAGGTATCAGAAGGAAGCAGGAACGAATTGACAATTGTAATAAAAGGAACGGTTGGTGGTTTGGAAATTTTTGAAGGAATGAAAAGGCGCTGCTCCTATGAATGGAAATAAAAGAGTTCATCGGATATTAGAAAACATCTCACGGATTACTAATTATACTAAACATGGGAGCATATGCTATAGGATTATATGAACCGTTAACGTGAAGCTATGCCCAACTACAATTGTAAGAAGGCCACACTGGAAAGCCAACAAGGAAATCAAAGACACGTATACTTGTGTTATAAGAGAATCGTAATGGAGTAAGAATTTCCGTAGCCCTATGCTTTTGGGTTGTATTGTAAGATTTGAGGGAAAGAGGTTAAAGAAACAGTTGTGGCAGAAAGCTAAAGAAAAAGTTGTGGCAAGAGCCCAAGGATTTAGCTTGAACTCGAATTATGAGTTGCCATAAATGTAACTGTACTGTGAAGGATAGTGAAGGGTAAAGAACCATTATGTATATACATACTTTGGATCGATGGAAGTAGTCTTGGAAAGGAACTAGGAGGAATAGTTTAAGGGACATAACCATTATACTTACTACTAGCGACAAAGGAGATGTGACAAGGATGGGTAAGCACTCGGAATGTAAAGGTAAGAGAGGTGACAAGGATGTAAGGACTCACCCATAAGGAGCGAGAGAAGGAGGATACTTGCAGGACAAAAAATAGTTATGGCACGGCAAGTCAAGACTACAAGAATAGAGACAAAATGAGAGCGAGATGCCAATAATTTCCGTGTGCGAAAAAACATATTCAAGACCGACGAGATAAAAGAGTTAACGAAAAAGAGTAGCTCGAGATAAAGCCGGTAATCGGACCCTAAAGGATAAATGCAAGGAGATGGTGTTGTGGGTTGTATTCGAGGACGAAAAGGTAATCACCCGAGACTTGTTAGGTGTTAGCCCCATTTCATTGCGACACCGGAGTATTGTCGGGAAAAGATAAGGTGCTCATGTTACGATTATAAAAGTCCGAGGATAACAAGCTTGCGGGATTGGAAAACTATTGAATAGTTATGGCACGGCAAGTCAAGAAGAAGAATATGCTTTAGTATATTAAGAGTTTTGAAATGAAACAAAAGAAAGACGAAATCTAGTTTCCGAGCAACAAATCGCGACATCGGGAGATATGGACGTTATAAGTTGGGGTCCGGGGAAAATGGCCAAGGGCCAATACAGCGCGAACGCGCCACCACGGGGCGCGAACGCGCTGAACAAAATTAGAGGGTTCGGGTTCAGGATGAAGGTTATATCGTAGGAATGCAATAGTAACCTATATATGACATTTGGAGACCACATGGCTCTTGATGAAAAACCCTCGTTGCTGCACGCTAAATGGGGTCCACACGTTGGACTTTTATAAAGGACATATGAAGAGACATATGAGTAGTACATGAAAAGTTGAGCAAGTCCTAAGAAGGACCCATAATCCAAATATGGGCATAAGCCTTACAAAAGGGCGATTCAAGGAAATATTTTCAGATGATATAAATTGGAGGGGCCAAAACGGTATTATAAGTTTGGAATTTGGAAAAACACAAAGAGTGAAAGTTGTAGATAATTGAAAGAGCTTTCCAATCGTAGGTCGTGGGCCCCCACACAATATCGGGATCAAGAGTTATGACCTTTTTACTGAATGAAGGTGCAGACAGAAAAAAATAGGCCAGCGCGAACGGGCCCAAAGGGGGCGCGAACGCGCTGAAGGAAATATAGGTCGGTCTAGGCAGAACCTGGACCGTTCTATAAAAGGGGGAGGCCCTCTATTTTCAACCAAACACACCCAAAACCTTCCCAAAAACTCCAGAAAATTCCCCAACCTTCCACCATCAACTTTTAGCCCAAAACCAGGTATAATTCCCAAATCCCGGTCCAGACAGCGTATAGTTGCGACTACAAAATTATGTATTAATGCGTTGTGACTTAAGTTCAAGGTGAAGGAGTGAAGGTATAGCATTATTACCAAGGGAAAGGTATGAATCTCTTTCTATTTGTGTTAATCTTGGTTTATTTACGGAGAAGGAGCTGTAAAATTGTTATAAAATGGTTCTGTGATGGAATTATGGGACAAACACCATATGGGATGTTTATGAAGTATTTGAAGTTGGAAATATTATGTTTAATGTTGGTATTGTTGTTTCTTTGTTGGTGTTGAATTGCGATGAAGAGGCTAACGTTAGGTAAATCCTTTTAAATGTAGCATATAAACGGAGAGGTGAACGGATCTTGTCTTAGATGTAAGTAAGACACAATACGATTTTCGACATAATACGAGCATGTCTACGATTCTTATTCACTTCTTGAATAGTATATGTATGATTGGATAGTACATGGTGCATAAAGAGATCCTATTCCCAAAGGGTTCTATAATGAATAATGTCCCTAACTTTCATAAACGGGCTCGGATTGCTTTGATACGTTCGTAGAGGATTCTATAGCGAATAATGTCGTAATTTCCCCAATGTCCGTCTACTTTCCTTAATATAGTTCTAATGCGGGCTCGGATTGGTTTGATACATGATACTCAAAATATGTATGCATCCCCGATGACTTTCCTTAATATAGTTCTAATGACATATATATATATGTTATTGTTAGAACCCGTAATTTTGTAGGAAGAACTTAGCATGATGATCGTCTTAACCCTCGGAAAATTGGTTAGTCTACTTATCTATTGGAGTCTCAAAATATGATTTATATATATGATTATTCATTACTTCACCACACTTGAAAAAAGGGGGGCTTGTGCATCAACTCCCATTTATTGTTCTTCCAAAATTTTCCGTTGATCTTTAACGAGTCCCTCACTAGGAAGGGAAGTTGAAGAAAAAGGTTGATTTTGTTTTTGTGTTATATATATATATATGTTATATGGTGTTATGATGTGTTATGGTGTTATGATGTGTTATGATCATAGCGTCATGATGTGTTACGGAGTTATCTTTTAGTGTTACGGAGTTATCTTGTGATTTGGAGGTTGTTGTGCATTTAATGTAGTATATGATGTGTTACGGAGTTATCGTCGATTTTGGCTTGAAGGTAAGTGAATTTACGGAAAGAGTTATCGTTGTTTTGTCTTTCGATTGGTTGTTGACTAGGAGTTATTGTTGTTGTTGTTGACGGAGTTATCTTTGTGATACGAATTTAAGGCCTAAAAGTCATTAGCTAATGTTTGGCATTTTACGGAGATTATCATAGTTTGTTATTACGGAGTTATCATGCCTGTTAAAGTGTCTATGATACGAGTTACGTTCTGTGATAAGGAGATCCTATCTTTTCATAGTTTGATACGGAGTTATCTTTAACGATTCCAAAAGTTCACGGAGTTATCTTTGTTTTCGTAGGAGTATGATGTGTTATGGCGCCAAAGACGGTGGCGACCATGTTCACCGAGTCCTATAATGGGCCGGTATGTTTTATACTATTGATATACATGATTGTGTTTCAAAAGTAAGCATTTTGGTATTCTGTACCTGTTTCGATTTATTATTGTACTCATTTACGCACATGCCAAATTACATATTTAAATCTTGCATTTTCGTAATGTTACTTCGGTCATGTCCGGTTTCTACTTGGGTGCTTTCACGATCGTTACGGGCTATCGTATATCCATGCTTTCATGGGTCGAGCGAGGCACTACATACTCAAGACATGGTTGTGGGTTATTTTCTGCCTCATATTTTGTGTTTTAGGCGATCGACCCCCTTTTTTTGAGTATTTCGGGGTCGCGTTTCATAGTCCCGCGAAATTTGAAATATAAGTCGCTTTTTGTTTGGATATTTTGATGCGTTTTGATATAATGTGTGATGGAGTTGATCCATGGGCACTGAGTCATAACCTACGGGTTGGGTGTGTGATTAATCTTATGATGTGTTATGGTGTTATGATGTGTTATGGCGTCATATGTGTTACGGAGTTATCTTTGTTACGGAGTTATCTTTGTGATAGAGTTATCTTGTGTTACGGAGTTATCTTATGTTACGGAGTTATCTTTGTGTTATCTTTATGTTCCGGAGTTATCTTTGTGATACGAAGTTATCTTTGTGTTACGGAGTTATCTTTGTTTACGGAGTTATCTTTGTGATACGGAGTTCTGTTGACAGGAATTATCTTTGTCTTTTACGGAGTTATCTTTGTATGATGTGTTATGGCGTCCTGTTCGTATATATATGCTTTTATCCATGGGTACGGCGGGGCCTTTCGTCCGTCATATATTCTGGAGTGCTACCTTGTTCGGGAGCCTATATCTGCCTTTCGTTGTATATATATGAGGTACGTAGACATATGTGTGGGTTGTGAATAGTTACGATTCCGTGTGTGTCCGTTATGATTTATGTTTATGATATATGTTTTGGGCGTCCGTCCCGCGATGTGCGACCTTATTAAATTTGCATGTATATATGTTTTGATATGTTGTGTATATTATGACAGCGTTGCCGGCTATGTGCGGTATATATATATGCGACAGTTTTGAGACGACGTCTTGCTTTTGTATATGTATAAGTTCTTATCATGCTAGTTGTGGTCTGATTATAGCTAACAGGTGTGTGTACGAGTGTCCAGCTCGGGCACTAGTCACGGCCTACGGGGTTGGGTCGTGACAATCACGTCAGGCAAAGAAGGCATGTAATTAAATTTGGGTCAGTAAATTAGACTTCTAATGATTGATTATTTTGGCATGCATTGCATCTCTGCTTTTGCAGTAAAAATGGTGTCCTTTATAGTTAGTAGAGTCTGTCTAGAACAAGAAACAATGAGGCATCGGATATTTGAGCTTGTGTGCACAGACTTAGGAAACTCAAAAAATAAGGGTCTATAATAAATCCACAAGGGATTTGGAAATTTGTGAATCGCATTGCAGGAAATATACTAAAGCTAGTTAGATAAATGAACTCTTCTGCTATGCAAGTATGAGCGAAAAACATTAAAATGTAGACAACAGAATCATATACCATTTTTTTAAATTTTTTTTTATAAAGAGTACCGTATACCATTTTTAATATCATAATTTAACAAATGTATGACATATCTAATAAGTTTAAACTCTCATTGTAATGTATTGATACCAAACAGAAATATAATAACTTATTTAGGAGTAACTCTTTTCACTTAAAAGATCTCGATCAGATTATACAGCAGATCAAGACTGTCATTATTGCAGGTAAATTTTTCTTTCCATCTCTAGTACTTATTAAATTGACTCCTTAGGTTTGGCAACATTTCCAGAGTAGGAGTTGGATCTTGAGTGCTGAATACCTGCGGGCTAGCAGTTTGATGATATTTAGAGAGTAAGATTTCTTAATACCTTCCACAACTAATTCTTTAAGATTCGTTATAATCAGCATTTTTCCTCTGATTATAACGAATGTATTTAAGTGTTTGTGGACTGGTTCATATACTGACAGGGTATCATAAAAGACTGGTTCATTCATTCAAAACTTAGAGTCCTCTATGATACACACATGGTATATACCAGATACTCTCAGGGTATCATAAAAGATTGATTCATCCCTTCAAGAAAAACACTCAATCCTCTATGATACCAACCTGGTATACCATATACTGACAGGGTATCATAGAGGACTGACAGTAATTCCTTCAAGAAAAACACTTAATCCTCTATGATAGTCACCTGGTATATATCATATACTGACCGGGTATCATATATGGCATATTCATTCCTTAAAAAATAATACTACTCAATCTCTATGATACCCACATGATATAAATTATATACTGACAGAGTATCATAGAGATTGGTTCAATCCTTTAAAAAAACACAACTCGGTCCTCTATGATACTCATATGGTATATATCATATACTAACAGGATATCATAGAGGAATTGTTCATTCGTTCCAAAACACAGTCCAGTCCTCTATGATACCAACATGGGATATATTATATACTCATAGGGTATCATAGAGGGTTGGTTCATTCCTTCAAGAAAAAACTTGGTCCTTTAGATACCAACCTGGTATATGTCATATACTAACAGAGTATCATCGAGGATAAGTTCGTTTTGATATTTTAACTTTTATATTATTTTTAGTAACTTTTACTTGTGGAAAAAGCAGAAAAGTAGAGTCTTATTTTAGATATAAGTTTTATTTGCATTTTTAAAATAAAGAAATCATAAAAATATGTTTCAATTAGCTTTGGTTTTAATAAATAAGCTAGTTACTTTAGTCTAATTATTTTTTAATTACTTCTTGTTGTGATCTAATTATTAATTTTTTTATATTCTTATTAATCTATAAATAATTACCTTTGCACTGGATATGCTGTTATTTTTGTTGTTGTATAACTAATTAGCTAATACTTTTGTTATTGTTTTTTTTTTTTTTTTAGACCTTGAAAAAAAATGGGATTCGAGACAAAAAGCAAATGGAAAAAAAACATTAATTACTAAACCCATCATCTTATTTGAGTTATGGGTTCATAGTTCAATATTTACAACAATGAAATCTATTTTACATAGAAAATCTAGGTCTAGGCAAAAAGTTATGGGTTCATATTACTCCCTATGTGAACCTTTTCGGATTACGAGGGTCAAACTTTATAAATTAGACCGTAAATTTTGACATAGATTTTTCAAGTTTGTAAAAATAAAATTTATATATTTAAAAACTACATAAAAAGTACTATAAGTCCTGATAATTTATAATTCAAATAATTTATAAAAAGTATAAGAAAAATGTGGTCAAAGAACCAAAAACATATGATGGACTTAAGTCTTAAATAAATTGAAACGGAGGCGGATCGTACGGTGGCGTTGTTCGACCATCATCCAAAAACCCGAGATAATTAGTAACCCATAAGATACATCATAATTAACTTCATAGCCAATCAATAACTAAATAACGGCGGAAGTTTAATAAATCTCAACATATTATTCATAGATAACAATATTGTTGTATATATTCCCATTTTTTAAAAGCATAATCCTCATAAAATACATCACCCGTTAATGGAAACATATATAAGAATCTCTAACAGATAGACCCCGCATGATAAAAATGAAAGTTTAAGAA
Source organism: Lycium ferocissimum (assembly GCF_029784015.1). NCBI lineage: Eukaryota > Viridiplantae > Streptophyta > Magnoliopsida > Solanales > Solanaceae > Lycium > Lycium ferocissimum. Next base: position 4,553 of record NW_026726409.1, on the reverse strand, counting down.
TTAAAAAGCATAAGCTAGATGAAGAATCTATATTTAAGCAGTAAAAGAGAGTAAATGAAACCATTTTTGCAGAACAATTAATTAAAACATCACAAAATCATTCTTGCATAGAATCTCAGAAACAATTCTATTTTCCCCTTATATATTTACTAGTTATGGAAGGCACATTGAGAATATACCTAATAAATATAAATATAAAAATATAATTTTTTATTACATAAGTATAACTTGAAAATTCCTTTTGTCCCAATTTATGTGATGCACAATTAAAATTGGAAGTTTTAGTTTGTACAAAAAAGAATGATACATTTCTATATTTAGAAATAATCTAACTTAAAACTTTCCCTTTTACCCTTAATGAAATGATTTGCAGTCATACAAATATCTATGATTTGTTTTAGGCCATAAGTTTCAAAAGTCCTTCTTTTCTTTCTTAAACTCATTAATTACTCATTTTTAATCAAACTATATCACATAAATTGAGATGGAGGGTAAAATACATTTTTCTACCGGATAACTAATTTAATGTATTTGTAGGTTAATAATATTTTATTAATAAGTTTTATAATTATTAAAGTTTCTTCATCACACAATTAGATGATTTTTAATTTTCAAAACTTTATTTATGAGGAATAAAGTTAAGCAAAAAAATTAGCAAATCTCAAAGGGATACAAGTAATATGGACGATATATAAGCTAAGATGATAAAGTAGGATAATTACAAAAGGAAAATCAAAAATCATAATCAATAATATTTTCATATTTTTAGCGTATGATTTTATATATATATTTAAAAATAAATACATTTTGATACTTATTAAATTATGCACTCATTATTTTGTGTTAAGAGTTTATGCTGGTTAAATGTGATTTTTAACCTTATTTTTAGACTAAATAATTTCTAAAATTATACCTGAAAATCATTTTAGTACAAATTTGTTTAAACACATGAAAATTATAAATATAATGTAACAGAAATGCCTACATGTAAGTAAACAAATTTTCAGAAATTCTCAAATTCAATGATGCAAGTATAAAGTAAAAGAAATGCTTTATGTATGAATCTACAACCATGCACGAACCAACAATAGGGGGAAAAAAGTTGGAGGATAATATGCAAGAGAATGAAAAGGAAAAAGGAGAGAGTACTTCATTTAGAAGCAAGAATATCTAGCGAAGAAATGATTGTTTTTTGAGAATAATAGATAAGATCAATAGAAGAAAGTGAAAGAAGAAATAAGATAGGTGTTCGATAACTTTTTTTCGAAAGTAAAATTGCACGGAGGAAATAAAAAGTAAAGTTGACGTAGGGATCTAGTATACTCGGTTAGGATAAATATTCGAACTTTCACATATGTCTTATTGGATAAAAAAGAGGTTATTTAAATTATACAATTTATATAACTTATGATACAAACATTTTTTGCGTGTACCCCTTTTCCTACCTCTATGTAATAAAATAATTTAAAAATTAAAAAAAGTAAAATTGACTTTAAAAAATAACATTAGGACCTAGAAGTAATTAATTAAAAAGTTTAACATTAATTTGAAAATTTTTGTGAGTACTACAAAAGCCCTTGGTTCTCCCTTATATATAGTAGTAATATAGATAACTATAGTGGTCATGACTCAAAATTCTAAGGGGCAGTGATCGGAGGCGGATCCAGGATTATAATTTTATGGGTTCAGTACTTAGGTTTTAATTACTAAACCCATCATCTTATTTGAGTTATGGGTTCATAGTTCAATATTTTCAACAATGAAATCTATTTTACATAGAAAATCTAGGTCTAGGCTAAAAGTTACGGGTTCATTTGAACCCATAACTATTACTCCCTCCGTTTCAATATATGTGAACCTTTTAGGATTATGAGGGTCAAACTTTAAAACTTTGACAGTATATTTTGACATAGATTTTTCAAGTTTATAAAAATAAAATTTATATATTTAGAAACTACATAAAAAGTACCACGTATAAGTCATAGTAATTTATAATTCAAATAATTTAGAAAAAATTGGTCAAAGAATCACCTCGTAGACTCCCCGAATAAATTGAAACGGAGGTAGACAGTGGCAGTGACCATCGTCCAACTACTCGGAGATAGAGCGAACCCATAGGATACATCATAATTAACTTCATTAGCCAATCGATAACTAAATAACAACTGAAGTTTAATAAATCTCAACATAGTAGTCATAGATCACAACATCTGAATCATTTTCCCATGCTGAGTCCTAATCCTCAACAAATGCATAACCCGTAATGAAAACATCTAAAAATCTCTACCAGACAGATCCCGCATGATAAGTAAAGTCTAAGAATTAAAAAACATAAGTTAGATGAAGGATTTGCATTTAAGCGATAAAAAATGAAACCATTTTGCGGAACAATTAATTAAACAATTGTTGCGAACAATTAATTAAAACATTACAAAATCATTCTTGCATAGAATCTCAGAAACAATTTTATTCAAACCAATTCCACACACTCAATCAAACCCAAAATAAAAGGAAATTAAACACTCAAAAACCAAAGCAAAATATTCATGTTTGAGATAAGCTCTCATTGACAGCCCTGAACTCTGGTTAATGCCTCTACAATGTGAATGTCTTCAAGTGATTCGCAACAGTACTCTCATCTGCCATTTTATTTTCCACTAACAGTAGTTGCTTCTCCTGTTTCACCCAAATTGTAAAACATAAATAATAATTAGTATTCAATAAAAGGCAACAGATTTATCAATTACCTAAATAAAAAGTAATTATAATGTTCACTTAATGGTGAGAATCATTTTTTATAGAATTATATTAACTTCATATTAGTTGCTCCAACCAACAATGAAACAATTTTAATCATTTTTAGTAATCAAATTTTCATCAAGAAACTCTCCAATGTGCTATTATTATTATTATTATTAATTTGTAATTCTAAGATATATGTTTTTGAAGTTATTTTCATTCACCGACTAAACACCAACAAACATTTTTTAGGAAAGTAGACCCATGAAAATCAAAATAATTACTTTTGTCAAATCTCAGCCATAATTAATTTACTTATAGCCAATTATTTGTAATTGACATTTATTAGTAAGCGTGTGATGTACAAAAATAAAAAAAATAAAATAAATTGTCATGGTATAAAAATTAAACATAAAAGAAATGGGTAAAAGCAATTAAAAGAAATGGTGATTAGGGATTGGGATTTGTTACCTCTGCTATTATCAAAGAGGATATCATAGTTTTGCAGAACAATTAATTAAAACATCACAATTTGCAGAACAATTAATTAAAACATCACAAAATCGTTCTTGCATAGAATCCCACAAACAATTCTATTCAAACCAATTCCACACACTCAATAAAACCAAAAATAAAAGGAAATTAAACACTCAAAAAACAAAGCAAAATATTCAAATTTGAGATAAGCTCTCATTGACAACCCTAAAATTTGATTAATGCTTCTACAATGTGAATGTCTTCAAGTGGCTCGCAATTAAAGTACCCATCTTCCATTTTATTTTCCACTTTAACACTAGTTGCTTCTCCCATATTTCACCCAAATTGTAAGACATAAATAATAATTAGTATTCAGTAAAAGACAATAAATTTATCAATTACCTAAATTAAAGAGTAATTATAATGTTCACTTAATGGTGAGAGTCATTTTCTATAGAATTATATTTAACTTCATATTCGTTGCTCCAACCAATACTAAAAAACAATTTTAATAATTTTTAGTATTCAAATTTTCATCAAGAAACTCTCCAATGTGCTATTAGTATTACTATTAATTTGTAATTGTACAATGGTCCACCACCTAATAATTCTGTTTGGACAATATAAAAAAAAAGTTTTAAATCCTTCTTTTACCTTTTTCCTCTAAAAAAGGGGTTGTATGGAAAATATTGGAAGAAAGCTGGAGAAAGAGAAACAGTAGAGATAAAACTAAGATCAAGTTGAAGAAACTGAAGCCGTTGATTGTGAGTTTGATAAAGAGATGAATACTGTTTTGTGTTAATGAATTGAGTGTTTAAGATGGTCCATTAATAATAATGTGATTAAAGCATAAAAAATCCGACAGATGAACATGGGGCTTGTGGAAAACTATATGTGGGGAAAAGTCAAAAGTAACAATAATATGTGTTGTACAATGGTCCACCACCTAATAATTCTATTTGGACAATATAAAAAAAAAGTTTTAAATCCTTCTTTTACTTTTTTCCTCTAAAAGCAAATCCCACATTCTCCAATATGTATATATATTTTCTGATTCTTCTATTACTTTTTTCTTCTAAAAGCAAATTCCACATTCTCCAATATATATACTCCTATTTTTTTAATTCTTCTATTACTTTTTTCCCTCTAAAAGCAAATTCCACTTTATATGAAATTATGTACTCACAAGAATTGTAATCCAGACGAGAAAATTAAAGCAGGTGCTTTGATTTGCTGTTTTTTAAAAAAGATGGTATTGTGCTTTTGGGTTTTGTCTTTATCTGGATGTTTTTCTTTTTCGTTTCTTTTTTCCAATTTCATGCTTTAGTTACAGTGAT
>NW_026726408.1:0-42363 GCF_029784015.1 Lycium ferocissimum | reverse complement strand
TTTTGTGATTTCTCTTCTATATTCGCCTGATCTTCTTACATCCTAAAAGATGAAGGTTTAAGGTTCTTAAAGGCTTCTATGAGATAGAGATGGGGCATGTTCCATGATAATGATGATGATAATGATGCTATGATGAGCTCAATATTCTTATCTTTAAGATTTCATTGATGTTGCCACTTGTTGTTAGCCTCACCTCATGTTACTAGTTCCTTCAGGGTGAGACATGACGATCATGACTATTCCATAACATAATCGGAGGTTACCGACCTTGCGTCACTCCGATAGAGTTGTAGCTTTCACTTGGGCTCTCATGCATGCCTATATTATTTTTATGTATGATCACACTGTGCCTACATGGTCGGGCAGTATAACACCGCGCCGCCCTATAGGCGGCCGGGCAGACACACCACTTCAGTGGGCAGCTTACACCCTGAACGCGGGAGGCCGGGACACAGGCTAATGATGATCACACCGTACCTATATGATCGGGCAGCTTATACTTGTATGATATGATATTTCTTTTTTTCACAAAAGTTAGCATGCATGACTCCGCCTTAAGAGGCAATCAGATATAGGTTTGCTCTATATTTTATGCTTTTTTATTCTCTTATTATGCTGTTGTACATGCCTTGCATACTCAGTACATTATTCGTACTAACGCCCTTTTCTTTTATGGACACTGTGTTCATACCCACAGGTAGACAGGGAGACGGCGCAGACGCTTAGGAGCTTACTCAGTAGTTGTCCAGGGGCACCCCACTACTCTGGAGGTACAGCCTATTGGTATATTCTTTTATGCACATATTTGGGGCATGGCGGGGTCCTGTCCCGTCTTTATGATTTCAGTACTCTAGTTAGAGGCTTGTAGATACTTATGTTTGGGTTGTAGATGCTATGTGGTTATCTTCATTGTATGTTCTGTACATCATTTTGTAGCCTCGGGGGCTTATGTCTATATATGTTTGGAGGATATTGGTGATCATTTTATGATAAGTCTTGTATGGGAATGATGTATGCCTAGGTTAGTATGATAGATAGCATGATGAGTGGTGCTCGTAGTCAGCTCCGGGTACCCGTCATGGCCCACTAGCTGGGTCGTGACAGTAATAAGCCAATACCCGTTTTGAATTACCCTCTCTTGCACCCGGTCCCTCCTTAACACTAAAATGATAAGAATTGAGGCTAAAAACCTAATTTGGAGGTGATAGGTGGAATAAAGGGGGAACATGAGGCGTAAGCCTAAAGTTGGGTAGAAGTTAAAGTTGGGTAGAAGTGAATTGCCTAGTTAAAAGACATCGGTGTGGTAAGCAAAAAAAAATATTAGAAGGAAGCAAAAAAAAAAAATTAGGAAGTAGAGTAGCAATAAAACCACACCGAAGCAATGAAAAAGAAAAAAATAGATAAAAAGGAAGAAAACAAAAGGGGCGAAAAAGGTGATAAAGAGAAAAAGTGTAGTGTTCAAGGAAGGTGTCTTACAGTCATCCAACTATGCATCCTGCCCATCCCCCAGCCTACATTACAACCCCAAAAAAGTCCTAGTGTGATCACAGCCGAACTGTCCAAAGTCTAGGGCACTGAAAATAAGGGCAAGCCTATGGTATTTGCATGCATAGCTAGAGAATTTCTTTGTGAGTGTGAGTGTTTCTCTTCTCCTTAGTCTTCTATCTCACTTTGTGTATACGTATGTGTTGGGACATTCTTTGGTTTTTGTGAGGGCATGAGAATTTGTTAAGTGACTAGTTTCCCATAAGTCTTGGTTCATGTGTGCTATGGTTTCTGTAATAACTAGATGTCATTGATTGAAGCCTCATTGTTAGTTGCAACGGGTCCTTGATTGGTTTTGTTCTCTATTGGGGGTAGAGTCATCGAGATATAAGTGAGATGCTGGTAGTTAATTCCCATAACCACTGTAGATAGTCTTACTTTGTGATATCGAGACATTTGTAGATTGAGTCTATTAGTTGACATGCTTGAGGACAAGCAAAGACTTTTAGTTGGGGTGTTGATGTGCCGAGAAATTATGGCACATCTAATACTTTTTAACTCTAAGTTTTACTTGTTTCAAGTAAGTTTGTGTTAGTTTGATGTGTTTTGTGTGTGTGTGTGTAGGTATTTCGAAGTTAGAATGCACGGCAAGTGAAAACAAGGAAATTCTGGTAATCAGTACTGGTGTTGCACTAAGTACGGACCGTCGTCATGTCGACGCTCCGTCGTCTTGGTTGTCGAAATGCATAGAGAGTTCCTGTAGCTAAGGAAGGTTGACGAGATGTAGAGCTGGCAGATTGACGGGTCATCGACATGTTCGATGGTCCGTCGAGTTACACCGTCGACATACATCCTGCAGATTGAAAAGTGTCATCAGACTGTCAAGTTGCACTGTCAACATGATCGACGGCCATCGAAGTGCAAAGACGATTAAGGCTCTACAAAGTGAAATTTTGTCATCAAATCGTCGTCATACACCGTCAACATGTCGACGATAGTAAAAGCACAAAGACGACCCGTCGAGTTGCAAGCCGACCTGGAACTGGATTGGAATTAATTATTCCGAGTCTAACTTGTATAAAGACTTGTTTAGGTTTTATTTTTTAGACATCTGGAGTTTTAGACTTGTAGTAATTACTTTTGGGTTCTTAGTACTTTTGAAGATTTTCCAGACAATTACATTCGTTACTTTCAGTTTTATTCGTAAGTCAATAACAATTTCAATTATGCAATCTTCAATCTTTTATTGTTTCTTCGTTGCCATGAGTAGCTAAACACCTTTACTAAGGTTGTGAACCCAAGGATGAGTGTTTTGTGATTGGGGATTGTGATTGATATACGCATAATGGATTGTTAGGGTTTATTTTTTCTTCGTTTTAATTATATAGTTGGTGGTTGCAAACATTAGTTACCAACATAAACTTTGATTTATTTGGAAAAATAACTAGGGTTTGGTAAGAACAAATAACAAGAGCTCAAGGCTTTAAACCTTGTTTAATAAATTCACTTAGGAATAAGAGGAATTTACTTGGCATAATTAACCCTTCTTCATGCATACTTTCTTATCTTTGGGAAAAGCATAGAAAGAAATAATCTTTTCTTATTGGGAAATAGTCTAGATTCACATAGAGGTTAAGTGCATTCATACAACGATCCATTAGAAGTATATCAAGATCAATACCCATGTTCATACACTTTATCTGATGGGGGCACAACCTTGGTTCTTTTTACCTATATATTTACAACTCTAAATTACTAGTCACTCTAAATTAGTCCACAAACCAAAACTCTTATAAAACCCTTTTTCTGGAATACACCAGGACCGCAAAATTAGTATAATACTTATTTAGTAAACTTTTCACACCATATTCTCTGTGGGATTCGACCCTAACCTTGTTAGGTTACTATATTTGACATCGTCCGCTTTACGCTATTAAAAGGTGTAATTTGAGCGTATCAAGACATATACCTTCTTTTTTTGTAAAAAATAAATTAAGTTTTTTGGGATCCAAACGGAAAAAGGAAATAAGCATTTTTTGGGCCAAGCCCAATAAAAAGAAAGATTAAGAATTTTTGGGCTAATATTTTTTGTGATTCAAAAGGGAAAAAAAGATTGTAAATAAGGCTTGGACTAAACCCAAAAAAATACAATCCTTTATTTAAAAATGGTTGGGGCCTTAAGCCCAAATTCGAAGATAAAAAATCAGTTTTACATTTGTTTAGTAACAAAGAGTAAAACCTTTATATAAGTTCAGATACGTTGAAATCCATTCATAATTATAAAGGTATTAGGAAGGGCGGCTAAACGTATTAAACGAATTAACCTGAAGCCAAGTATGGGATGATGCATGAACAGAATTTTACTCAAAACGAAATAATTTTCATACCTTTTATAGACGAAATATACTATCCTTATACATAAAAAGAAATTATTCACATCCGGATATTATAAATCCGAACCTAAATATCCCATATATAAGGGAGATATATTCAATTCTTTTCAAACAAATTAAACGATATGCAATATATGACAGATTTTCATAAATGAGCGAATAAACACTAAATAAACAGTTCATGCAAAGACTCATACATTGGAATTCGAAGGTCAACAGTATAGTACGGATCTTTAATACTAGGGTGCCTAACACCTTCCCTAAGGGATCACCAGAACCCTTACCTAGAACTTTGGATTACGAAGGCTTTTTACTATATATGAATAAATCCTTCACTACTGGTTTTCCTAATTTCCTAAAAATTAGGTGTCGACTCTTTTAAAACAAAGTCCAAAAGAGCACCAACAAGTTCGGAGTAGCTTTCCGAGCGCTAACCTTGCCCGTGAAATGCAAATCGTAACATGTATAATTTAAAGTATATCCAGAAGTGGTAATAATAGTAACCACCCGCAATCATACTTATCAAATCTTTACTAAAGGATTTACTTAAAAGAAAATATATACTATATCAACGCTAATTAATGGTTTCAAAATTGCCAAATTTATGAGGTCTTACACATTTAACATCTAGTCCTCACGCAACCCCTCAAACATTGCCTTGAACTATCTATAACCTTATAAAGGACCTTAATCCCTCGTGTTTACATGGGTTCACTACAACACATCCTAATGCTAAGGTACAGGCAGTTACATCCTTCCCCCTTAGGAATATTCGTCCTCGAATGTAGAGTGTAACTCTGGGTGCTAATGCACGATTTGCACATATAAGACACGTCAAATTTGACAAAGACCTTGCGATTACTTATCGCTTTTAGTCTTGCTCATATGAAGCGTAATGATCTCATAACGTCACTCTATAGCACGATTTGGAATGTGAAAGAAGGGTAACATTTCCTAAATGTCATGTAGCCTCCCAATTAGAAGTATGGCATGAAACACGCCTATAAGTGAGACTCTACTAGACACTGCTTGTAAACATCCCTAGGACAGACAGGCTCAGATACCAAGTTTGTCACACTCCAAACCCGGGGGGGGGGGGGGACGAGCACCGGCCTTACTTGCCGAGCACCAACCTGTAATACTTAATAATTAAGCCGAACAATAATATGAGCCAACAAGGCCGCCATATGATAGTAGAATGGTAAAGAGAGTCCGTTAATGAACAACACTCGGGGCACATATATATATATATATATGTCGACGACGTGTCACGACCCAAATTCGAGGGTTATGGTGGCACATACACCCTCCTACCGGTGGGCGTACCATTCTAGATTAGTAAATCATTTAGAAAGAAAAGTAAGAGAATCATTTACACCTTCGACATTATCCAAACAGTCTTAACATAAATATGAGTAAGTGCGAAATAAAGCTTGGTCAAATACAATCCCCAAAACCTAGTCTAACTCGTACAAGAGCTTCTAAATAGAATACAAGTCTTAGTCAATACAGAAATAGAAAGCTATCTCAAAAGGAAAGGATAGAATAACAAAAGATAAGACTCCAGGGTTGCAGGTCTCTTGCTCATCTAGAATCTGGAAATTATGGCCTCGAAATGAGCCACGTGGGATAGAACTGGAGCACAGATCTGTATCTGCACCAGAAAATAGTGCAGCAAGTGTAGATTAGTACAAAACCACTTGTAATCGGTAGGCATCATAGGCCGACAACAAACGAATAACAGATACAACATATAAATATTGAAGCAGAACATACAAGTAGAACCACATAGCCAACATCTATATACCTCTTTTAACCTTAGTCATGTTCCAACCAAAAGACAATAGCCAATAATCATGTGAGAATGCAATGAGTCAAATGAACGAATGCATGTATGCAAATACACTTTCCAAATCTCATACCTGTTACACACATGCTAGCGCTCATTCTGTTTCGTCATGACCCATGGGGGACTCGCGAGATCCATATACCTCTCAACATCATCCGACATGTACCCTCGGACTACGTGAAACCATATCAATCATATCATATCATGTTATATCATCTCCGCGCAACTCATATCATCATAACAGGAATCATTTCCCTTTGGGCTTAAACACATCAACCTTAGCTTTTTCTAATCACGACGGACCATCTCATATCTCATAAATGCCTCATCATAATGAATGTACAAATATATGCATGCATGGATAAGTCCAAAATGCACGGTTACAAGAGTCAACAGAGGCATGACGTAAGGAATGAATATGTACATAGTATGGATCACATAATATCACCTCAAGGTCAAGTTTGATGCCACTTTCATACTATAAATGAGATATGGTGTGATGAATGCAAAATGAGTCGATATTCTCCCACGAATCAGTCAAACATGGATATTATAGCCCAACTAAGCAACAACCATACCAACCTAAGTGGATTTATCACCACAAACAACGCCCGTAGGCCTAACATGCCATCCCCGACACTGCATCCTAATCATGCAACGATTTCCCAAACAGATGCACCGGTCTATTGTAGTTGGCGCTGTATCAATGGAATAACGAATTGATGTGGTATATTCATATCATAATATATGACCACCTAAGTGTTCATCACAACCACAAAAGTGGGACCCGTATTGACACCTAATTTTTGACCTCCCGTAATTATTTTAATTACTCAGAGTCCTTGGAAAGTAAATAAAATGAGCTATGCATCTTAAAGGGTTTAAATAATTTCAATAGGTTGTTCAGATCAATATTTTACTCCTTTAAAAGTTTAAATTGGTGAAAGGTTTTCATGACATCACAAATTTATTTAGAAATTGATTGGCACTTTTATGACATTCATGAGATGCTTATTAGATTTAATTAAAGAAAAAAAGGGCATTTTGTTTTAAAATAATAATCATTATTTAATTGTTAAATTTTCAAAATCAAAATTAACAAATACTTTATTCCCTTTAATCCATGGAGCTTGAGTAATTTAAATAATTGATCGTTTCACCCTTCGATCTTTAATTTTGCATAATTGTGTAATTTGTTAAAAAACTATTTATAATTTTCTATAAATATTTTAATTAGCCAATTAAGTGGTCCTTATTGCAAATTGATGTTTAAATTATTTAATTATTTTTGTTATGACCACAATTAATTTGGCCAATTCATGGTTTAAGGAAATTGGGGTCATTTTTGTAAAATCAGCCTCTTAATGGCTTTAATTGAAATAACCAGATTCATTGGCTTAAATTAATTAAGGCCATTAATGCAATTTAATTTTTTAAACCTGCTAATTAGGCGAAATATGGCCATAATTGAAATAACCAGCTAAATTTAAAACAATTAAGGCCAAATTTGGCCGTAATTGAAATAATTAGCTGGATCAGAATCAATTAGGGCCATATTCACAATTTTAAGCCCATTAACACAATTGGCCAAATTTTTAAACTATTTTAATGGGATAATTATGTCCGAATTTTTTCTATAATTAAAATATCATGAATTTTAGTCTTTTTCTAATTATCAAATTATCTTTTTATATACATATATATATATATACACACGATATACATATATATATTATACAAAATATATATATATATATATATATATATATATATATATATATATATATATATATATATATATACCGGGAGCGAGTCCGGACCCCAATGGGCATGACCCGGCCCAGTCTCACGTCTGATAAGGGGGATACACCCCCTTCACATTTTATTTCATTCCAAACATCCCTTCCCCCTTCCCCTTTCTCTCTCTTCCTCTTCTACGTAAAAACCCTAGCCGCCGCCCGCAAATTCCCTTCTCTCTCATCCTAAAAATGGAAAAATCACAGTGCATGTGTGAAGTACCCAGATTTTGCAATGATATTTACATGCAAAGAATTAATTCAAAGGCTGTTTTCACTTATATCTTTCCCAAATCGGTAATAATTTCTTTTCCTTTTGTTTTTCTTCGAGATTACTTAGTCAAAATCGATTATTATTGTCTGATTTTTATTGTATTGGGTTCATTTGCTTGATTTCCATTGGTTGGGGTTGAAGGGTTTTGGATCGAGCCAAATGAGGCTCAGATCTAGCCGTTCATTTGTTTGATGAGTCGTTTGAGCCATAGATTCGCTTTGGAAGTTCATTTTTAGGAAAAAAAGTGTTTGTCCCACATCGAGGTTTTGAAAGGTTGAACAATTTTTTGGGGTTCTATTTATAGAACCCCAACCCTCATACAAAAGGTAGTTTTTGAAAGCTTTAGTTTTCAGAGGTCAGAAAATTGGAAAAATTAAAAGAAGGCTAGAAACTTCGAATTTCAAGCCCCTTAAGTATAAAAAATTTAAGACTTCGACTAGTTTGAGGTTTCCTAAGTTCTAAAAATTTATTTTTCTTTTTAGTTTTCGAGTCTGTGTGGCTGAGTGTGGTCTTGGAAGCACAAAGGGCTTTCAAATTCGATTTTTAACCAAGGCCGCACTTTTAAAAGGTAACAATTTATCCTTTTTACTTATTTTGTTATTGTTTAGTAGTTGGTTTATGTGATAGTAGCCTGTTTGGTGATTAGTTTGTTGTTGGATTACTTTTTGGTTCAACTAGGTGACAATGTGGTGCTTGGGTAATGTTTAAGGTTCATTACCTTGTGTGGATGTGGAGATTACTTTCCTTATTTTCAAAGTACATGTTTAACATTAGTAAATAGTTGTTGATATGGAATGAATATATAAGTTTTAGATAATGTGTTGATATAGTGCCATAGATATGGATGTGCAGGTTGTTGTTGTGTTTTGTTAGATGATTGAAGTTTCCTATTTGGCTGCTTCAAACCTTAAATATGACAAGAATAGGATTACATGAGTCATAATAAGTAATTTAGTGAACCTTTAAATCAGTATTGATCCTATTTGAGTGCAGTAGAATTGCTAAAGTGCTATGATGATTTGTTTTAAATTATTTAAGGCAGTTGCTCTTTCTTGAATGAGACAATGTCAAACTTGATTCTTCAATCTACTTTCATAGGTTTGTATGTTTTGTCTATGTCAACTGGGTAGCATGAATTGTAATTAGGATAAACAAATAAAGGGTCATGATTAAACTGAGGTAAGATTTAAGGAATCTAGGCATACTTATAGGAGTCTTTGATGTGCTTAAGGCATTAGAGTAAAGTCCAGAAGGGCCTCTTTGCATCTGAGTGGGTCTAAGCCTATATGAATCTGTTAGAATGTGTTTGGATTAGCCTAAAGTAACTTTGAATAGTTGTATGCTATATATTAAGGGTAGTTTGAAGCAACAACATTCTAGAAGATGATATAGAAGTCTAAAAATAAAATTTTGGGATTAAGGTTCATTCATGTGTAACAGGTTCTTAAATGGTTCATTAGGAACTAATGTAGGTTCATGAAGTAGTAAAAAATCATCTAAAATGAATTAGAGTAATACAAAATTGAATATAAGAAAATACTTTCAAGAAAAAAGAAAAAAAACCAATTTCTTTTTCTGGCTACAGATTTATGGAACCTCACTTACTAGTTTGAAGTTGAAAAATTGATTTCATGCAAATTGCACACTGAGCTTTTGGTATAGGTGTCGCGGGGCTAATAATCCACGAAAAAAGGAGGGGGAAGGACAGATCACCTAGATACAACTAGGATGATTATGTGTCATGTTTGTTTCATTTGAGCAGAGTTCCGTCCTGACATTTATGTTATCGGACCCTCTCTTTTTCATATCTAATTCATGTTTGAGTTTTCAAAAGAAGTCTAAAGGGATTGAAAAAGATAATTGAGTCCTGATGTGCTCTTAACTATTGAAAAATGATTAATCAACTGGAAAAAGAGAGTTGTTGGAGTCTAAAGCCTGGTGCTAAGTCTGAACTTAATTTTTTTTTTTTTTTTTTTTTAAGTGCTTAAAATGTTCAAACCTTCTCAAAGTGTTAATGTCCAAAAAGGAATTCAAAATGGCTTTGCATAGTTGGGACCCTAGACTGAGTTGATTAAAAACTGTTAACTTATGTGGTCAAGTAAGTGTTTAGAGGAAATTTTGTTTAAGGGCAGTTTCAAACTAGTCCTGACCACAAGGTCTTAGTGGTTGCCATTAGGCATGAGGATAAGGTAAGGGAGTTGATATTGCCTTGGGAGAGTAAAAGGTGAGCCTAGGCATGAACTGGAGGTAGTGACCAGTTGGGCCTAGTATCCCTTTTTACTGGAAGTAAAACTCAGGAGAGGGATGGGGAGGTGATGACCTCACCCTATCCTGTTTCTCTTTCAGGACCCTGAGGCTTCCTTGTCTCCTAAACCTTGTTCTCCTGACTGTGGGATTCACAGAGATCTTGGGATTGGTCAAGGATAGTTTATCATGCCTTAGGGGGATCCTTAAGATTTCATGCTATTTAAAACTAAGTTAAAACAAAGGGTAAGAGTCTGTCACATTTTGTCATAATTAAGGGGATTAAAAATTGCTATTAACTAAGTACTAAAGAGGTAAGTTACTCACCAGGGTCTGAATCCATATTTTCAGAAGTTTAACCTACTTGCTTTTCTGTTTGCTTCATGATGAATATGTTTTAAAACTTGTGTGATAATTTTATGTGTGGACCTGTCTATGTGATGTGCTAGACTTAGTTTGAACTTAGGGAAAAGGCATTTAGTTAACCTAAGATTGGTAAGAACCCTTTGTTCTTAAACCTGAACTGTGGCACTAAGACTTTAGTGGGCATTGTAGTGTAACTTGGATTAAAAGGGTAAAGTTGTGCTCTATCTGGTAAGGTTTGATCCTATGCTGTTGGTTTGTTTAAAATCCTATCATGTTAGGAACTATGGAATGAGATAACTGGATATTGAGTCTATGGTTTAAAAGAGGAATAGTGACAAGCTGAAATTGGTTTGATGTTGTTGTTTGGGGATATGGTGAGTATTCTTAAAAGTAGGTTGAACCACTTGGCCTAGGATAGTCTTTTCAAGACACCTAAAAGAGAGGGCAGGGAAGAGACAAGCCTAGCTTGACTCATAGTACCTACCCTCCAAATGAGGGGTGTCATGACCAACCTATGGACCATGGGGGCATTCCTGTCTTGGGGGTATATTGGCCTTCCATAAACGTCACCATTTTACAAAGGGTTGGAAATAGGAAGAGTTGGGAAATTAGCTTGTTTAAAGGTTTTAAGGTAACTTAAGGAGTTAAGGAAAAGAGACTGATCATTCCAAGAGGATGATTTTGCCTTCTTTTAAAAGAGAAATGAACTAGTTTAAGGCTATTGACAATAAGTGCCCTGTTTGGAATTTAAAAATCCTGAGTTGCTAAGAATTGTGTTAAATTTTATGCCATTCTTTTTTCTTTTCTTTTTTCTGTGAGACTTGATGACATAATAGCTGACCCTTTCTCCTTTTTCATTTCAAGTGGCAACTTACATGAAATCTTGTTATGAATGTGCTCTTACTACTGTTGTACTAAAACAAAGGTTCTTTCCTGTGATCTTTTCCTGGGAATATAAAGTTGTATAGTCTCAGTTTCATTTGATGTTGTTTGGTCCAGACTTCTTGGTGTTCCTATCCTGTTTTGGTGATTATAAGTCATAATATTTTTCCTCTTTGCTTACATCCTTCTACTGTGCTTCTGTAATCACATTAAACAATTCTCATCGCCTGCTATAAGGTCTGTTAACATATGAAGTTGATGAATCAGTTATTTATTGGGCATAAGAGTTAAAGTTAGACTTTAATTAGCTTTGGTTTTGTCCTTGAACACTGTTCTAAGGGACAGGGTTTAGTTACGTGAAATAGAATAATCTTGAGGCCTAAAGTTGAACATATAGAGTATGGATATACATAAAATATGTATAAGATTAATGAAAAGGAAGAGGAATATACACATGGTATACACTTGGTATACACATCATATGTATATCATAAGTATACTATGTGTATACAAGAAAATAGGCTAGTTATAGGCGACATGTATACATGAATAAAAGAGTATGGCTTGTTGTATCACTTATTTGACTAAGTATCCTAAAACTATTGTGTTATTTTATATGCACCATCGCATTACAATACTTGTCTCAGTTTCTTTGCCATGATTTTTTAGTTTACTTTTAATATTGCTTGCATTTAAATTACTTTCCATGTGATGATGCTTGTGCACAACTTTGGGACCCTGATTGTATACTATGGCAACGCTATTTTTTTTTTTAGAGTTTGAGGTAGTTTGGGGGATAGGTCTAACCATTCCCCGATATACAGCCATGCTTGGGTTTTGTGAAACCCCTTGGAACCTGTGCAATGTCGGGAATAAGGATGGTGACAATCTTTTCCCATTGGTATGGTATGAGTTGGAGTTTCAGTGCAGCCAATAGTGTGTGATCAAGTCATTTAGATGTGCACTTGTAATCAAATGGGATGTATATGCATATATGTGTATAGTTATGCTAGTAATAGGATCATCAAACATAGACTAATTCGATTCCTTTTCTTTTTTCCCCTTCTCCTACTGCACGGCCATTTGGGCCAGAGTCCAACCAGCCTGTTGGGCCAAAGGCCCAATAGGAATATTCTTTCAAAAAACTATTAAGTCCAAGAAGAGAAAGGGAAGCTAATATTATTGAAGGCCCAATCATAGGTAAGAATGGCATGAAGGCCAAACCATGGGTAAAAATGGTCTATTAGGGTTTTGGTACACCCCTAACATATTCCTCCCTTTCCTTAAATTTTATTATGCCAGCTCCTTTATTTGATTAAAGTGTTGTATTTGTATGATTGTAAAAACAAAACTCACATTATTATTGGAATCATTTATGTTTGGACTAGGCATATTAGGTGAACGGTGCATATGCTGTTTAGTTCGACATGAGGCCCCAACGTGGTTTTCAAAACTCGAATTAGTATAAACGCTTTTCTAAAAGAATAAAAATGGCTAAAAACAGTAAAGGAACAAAGAGGATTAGTTTCACCTTTACTGAAAAAACATATGTTGTTATCATTTTTCTAAGACCAGGCTTAAACATTTTAAACTAAACGTTGTTTCCTAGTTATAAGTTCAGTTTTCAAAAGGTTCTTTTCAATCTAGGCTTCAAAAATGTGTGTAAATGATATGCTTTCAAAAATGAGTTCCTTCTTTTGGACTAAAAATCAGATGGAACATGATTTCTAAACGGATGCATATGTAGCGTATTTGTATATCAAAATACACATGTTTTTTGGGTTCAATTTAGACGAAAAATAGAGGTTTTTGAGGGCTACGGCCCAACTTAAAAAATCATATTTTTCAGGCCCAACTTAACCAATTTTTTTTGAAAAAAGGTAAGAGGAAAACATGTGTTTTGGGGCTGAGCCCAATAATTAAAAAGAAATAAGACTTAGGCCAAAACCCAACAGATCTTAACAATTTTTTCCAGAAAAGAGGGAACATAAGTTTGGGCCAAAGCCCATGTCAAAAACGTTATTTCTTAAGGTTTTAAACAATTGGGGTTTTGAGGATAAAATTCAAAGATCAAAAGTTAGTTGGATATATAATCAGACTCTTGTAAATTAATCCGTGTGAACTATTTGTAAAGAATAAAGTTTTAGATAAGGACGTTCTAAAAAACGTACTAAACGGACTAACCCGGACCATGTATGAGTCAAGCATGAACAAATTTATTTATCGCATACTTTAAAGGACTTTTTATCTTTACAAAAGCCATTATTATCCTTACATATGAAAGGAACTAATTTTATCCGGATATTATAAATCCAAGCCTAAATACCCTATATGTAAAGGGAATATATTCAATTCTTTTTTTTTTCAAGACATGATATGCAAAATGAAAGATTTTTTTTCGGGAAATAAACACCAAAATAAACAATGCATTCAAATACTCACACATTGGAATTCGAAGGTCAACCGTATAGTATGGATCCTTAATACTAGGGTGCCTAAGACCTTCCCTAGGGGATCACCAGAACTCTTACCTAGAACTTTGGATTAAGAAGGATATTTCACGGTGTATGAATAACCCTTCAAAACTGGTTTTTCTAATTTCCTAAAAATTAGGTGGCGACTCTTTTAAAACAAAGTCCGAAAGAGCACCCACGAGTTTGAAGTAGCTTTTCCGAGCACTAACCCTGCTCGCGAAAATGCGAACCGTTACAACCCCTTCACATGCCCAATACCCCCATCAACATTTATAAGCTATATACGCCCTCTAATCGGAGTCTAAAGAGTAAATCGTAACCTACCTCAAGGCCGAGCGGGTTCCACGAACACTCTAAACTTGAGCCTTCCCTTTTCAAAGCGTCTCCAAACGAGTAAATTCTATAAAGATACGAATTTTACATTAAAACACGATTCTAAGGATACACATATTGCCATAGAAGAAATTCGGGTTGAAAAGTCAACTCAACATCCTATCCCCATATCCCAAGGGTCAAAACGATAATTTATCAAGAATCCAAGTTCAACACGGTCAAATTAGTATTCTACGAGGTCACACGAATCTAACAACACCCATATTGCTAAGATTTAGCTTGAAACCCAAAATATCCAAACCCAAAAAATAAGGGTAAAGCTAAAAATTTAACTAAAATTCATCTTACCCATAACCTAATTAGTCTAAATATAGAGAATCACGCAAAACTACTCATGAATTAACTCCCAATTTCAACCTAGGGCTAAAACCCCCAATTTCCCTACCTTAAGTCATGATTAAACTATAAATTAATGATAGGAAATGAGAGAGATTAACGAGATAAAGGTTAGATTCTTACCCCAAAGCTTAGATGATCAAATTCCTCTTAAAATCACTCCAATCCGAACTCTAGAACTTGAAGTATGGAAATAGGGAAAAGCTTTCGAAGTTGGGATAAATTCACTGTTCAACCCTTCTCTTCATCGCGATCACGATTGTAGGGCCAGTGTAACGACCTGCAAGGTCATTATGAGGGCAGTGACCATTGTACCCTTGCTAGTACCTTCCCGATAATAGAAATGAGGTAATAATAACTCAAAGATATAGAAGTATAAAAACTGGAACTTGAATTGTTTATTGTTGCTGTGTTTTGTTGAAAAACCAGAGCTACTGCTCAACATAGACTGCTGCAGCAGTGGTAGTACCGCTGTAGTGAGTCCGCCGTAGCGGGGCGAGGCTTGCCGCCACGGGTGTCGGGACTTAATGAGGTCCGCTATAGCGGGTCGATTCTCGCTATAGCGAGACCGCATCAACGAGACGTCGACTGCTGCAGCGGTCGACGGGAGGCAAAATCAACGTTTTATATTCTTTATTCCGAAATCATTCCCCCCCATAACTCCAAAACAGTTCCCAAGAACACTTGTGGCGATTTTCTAAGGCTAGAGCTAAAATACTCTTGAAAGGTAAGTCTCAACCCTTTACTTTGTTCATTCGATCATCATCTTAAGTTCCATGATTAGTTTAAGATTCTCTAATGGTGAATAAAAAGACTAAAGCCCTAGAACTTAAGAAACCCTTGAATAATGAATCGGTTAGTGATTTTCTTGTTGTTTATTCATCTAAGCTACAGATTATCACTTCCTAGGGTGGGAATTCAATCTCTAATGGATGAGAATGATGTATTGAGACTTAAGGTTTCATAAAGATGGTAACTTTAGCATAAAAACTAGTTGTAAAAGGGTTGAATTGATTAGAAACCCATGAATTAGTTGATTGTATATGTTATGAAATTGATCGGAGAAAGCATGATTAGGTCTCCGGACATAAAGTGTGGTTGGAAATTCCTAAGTTTGATATTGACTGATTGATTATGTGATGAACTATTATGATGTGATAAAGAAGAAGTTAATTAATACTCTTCTTGCTGACTTGGAGTAATTCCTTATTCATGCTATTGATGAATTGATTTGTGAGTCTTGATATGACTTGTGGCATGGTGACTTATGTTCCTTGATATTGATTCGTTGATTGTTCACATTCCTTATTGATTGTTGGAACGAAAATACATTGAGATGAGAAAGAACATATAACTACAAAAAGGCACATTTGACAGGGGGTGAGGATGCGGCCTAGTTATGGGCTAGTGATCCGAGGTCAGTTCCGGAGTGAGTGGTACATGGACACTATGGGTCCCCTGTAGGTCATGGCTATTTGGGCAAACAATACCATTTAGCATGTGTGTACGGATATGTGACAGATCCGAGATAATGCGTGAGTTACGGTTGTGTTGGTGATAACATGGGTTGAGGTTCTTTTATTGATTGCTGTTGTGTGGGCTTATCTTATTTCGGTGTTGGATGATTCTTGTTGATAATTTCATATGGTTATGTGTTGTTGTACCTATCTGTCTATTCTATTGATTTTATGATTTTATACATGATACTAAACTTAGTCGGCCTATGATATCTACCGGTACATAGTGTTTGTACTGTACCTTGCTGCATTCTTTTGAGTGCAGATTGTAATCCAGAGACATCTACCAGACCTCATATTTATCGTGAGGCCCATTTCCTGAGGGTGAGCTCCTATTCATGCCAGGCCGCCTGAAAATCTTCTCTTATTGATGTCTACTTTCATTCCATACATTACTTAGGTTATTTCAGATAGTTGTTATTTCCTTAGACAGTTTATGTTTTAGAGTCCTTGTACGATCAGAATTTGATTCCGGACACTTTTACCCAAAAGTCAATTATTGGTCAAATTTTTTCCAAAAACCAAATTTAAGAACCCAAACTTAGGATTTTTCCTTACCGATAGCCTCAATAACCGATCCACCGATCCCCGCATATCAAAAGTACCAAACTAAGGCTAAGGGAAGGGTCGTTTAGAGAAAAATAGGTAAAATTACCAAAACAACCTAATAGGTCATTACACGAAGCCACCATGGAAAGCGCACAACACAACTCCATGAGATCGCGACTACCTATCCTACGTGGCTCGCGATCACGGCCCCTTCTTCCTGACCGCGAAGAAGGAAACCAGCAACTGAACACCGGATTTTTGGTGTTCCCCGGACTAGGTTTTGACACCCCAAACTCACTCGGAACTCCACGGACACAAACAAAATATGCACTACAATCATGAAACACGCTACGAGCTTGCTCGAGCACTCAAAATTCTCAAAAGAGGTCATATTGACCCGGGGTTGACTATGGCCAACCCCAAAACATCAAAATCCTAACTTTCAAACCAATGACCCAAACCACAGCTAACCACCTCGAGAACCGAACCAACTATCCTACTAAGTCAAAAATCACATTCCTGACCTAATGGAACTATCAGAATTTGATTATGGACGCGTTTACCCAAAAGTCAACTATTAGTCAAATCATTTCCCAAAACTAAGCTTAAGAACCCAAAACTAGGATTTTCCTTACCGATTGCCTCGATAATCGAGCCACCCATCCCCGCACATCAAAAACACCAAACTAAGGCTAAGGGAAGGATCATTTTTGGCAAAATAGGTAAAATTACCAAAACGAGTCATTACATCATCTACCACTTAAACACACGTTCGTCCTCGAATATAAAGAGTAAGGGAAAGTACCTGAATCAATGAAGAGCTAAGGGTATCTACTCCACATGTTCGACTCAGTCTTCCAAGTACCCTCCTCGGCCGGACGATGCCTCCATTGAACCTTCACTGAAGCTATCTCTTTGGACCTCAACTTTTGAATCTGCCTGTGTAGAATAGCAACCAGCTCTTCTTCAAAAGTCAAATTCTGATAACCAACACTGAATCCCAGTGAATCACATGAGAACCATCTGAATGGCACTTCTTGAGCATCGAAACATAAAATATGGGGTGAAGACTCAATAGACCAGGTGGCAAAGCCAACTCATAGGCTACCTCACCAATACGCTGAACAATCTCAAAAGGTCCAATGTACCTCGGACTCAACTTGCCGTTCTTTCCAAACCTCATCACACCCTTCATGGGTGAAACCTTCAACAGAACTCGATCACCCACCATGAACTCCAAATCACGAACATTTCAATCTGTATAACTCTTCGGTCTACTCTGAGCTGTGAGGAGCCTCTCCTGAATCAACTTGACCTTATCCAAGGAATCTCGTAGCAAATTTGTACCCCAAGGCCTAACCTCAAATGCATCAAACCAACCAATAAACGAACGACACCTCATATCATACAAAGCCTCAAACGGGGCTATCTCAATGCTCAAATGGTAACTGTTGTTGTAAGCAAACTCCGTTAAGGATAGGAACTAATCCCAATGACAACCAAAATCAATCACACAAGACGATAACATGTCCTCAAAGACCTGAATAGTCTGCTCAAACTGACCATCGGTCTGAGGGTGAAATGTTGTGCTGAGCTCAACCCGGGTAACCAACTACTTCTGCGCAAAAGTGTGATGTGAAGGCGAGTCCCTTGATTCGATATGATAGAAATGGGTACCCCATGCAAACAAACTATCTCCTTGATGTAGATCTTGGCCAGCTTCTCTAAATTGTAAGTAGTCTGAACCGGTATGAAGTGAGCAGATTTGGTCAAACGGTCCAAAGTAACCCAAATGGCATTAAATTTTCCCAAAGGCCGTGGTAGCCCTACCACAAAGTCCATAGCAATATATTCCTACTTCCACTCAGGAATAGGCATCATCTGAGTGATCCCACCAGGCTTTTGGTGCTCGTACTTCACTTGCTGGCAATTCGAACACTAAGACACAAACCCTGTGGCTCTCTTCATACTACACCAGCAATAATGTTGTTTCAAATCTCGATACATCTTTGTAGTCCCCGGATGAATAGAGTACCTCGAACTATGAGCATTCTCCGTGATCAATCTACTCAAATCCCCCACTTGGGGAACACATACACAACCCTAGATCCTCAAAACACCCTCATCATCTAGAATCTTCTCCTTGGTCTTTCCTTGTAACACTTTGTCCTGAATCTTACACAACTTCGCATTATCGAACTGTCGGCTCCTAATCTGCTCCAATAAAGAAGATTGTGCCTCCACACAAGCCAGAACCTTGCCAGGTTCCGAAATATCAAGTCTTACCATGTTATTTGCCGAAGACTGGACGTCTATAGCCAACGGACGCTCACCAACCTATAACTAAGCTAGGCTGCCCATACCATTGACTTCCGACTCAGTGCATTTGCCACTACATTGGCCTTGCCCGAATAATAAAGAATGGTCATTTCAAAGTCCTTGAGCAACTCCAACCAACTATATTGCCTCAAGTTGAGATTTATCTGATTGAATATATGTTGAAGACTCCGGTGAACGGTAAACACCTCATAATGCACACCATAAAGATAATGTCTCTAAATCTTCAAAGCAAAGACCATCGTCGCCAACTCCAAATCATGAGTGGGATAGTTCTTTTCGTGCACCCTCAACTGCCTTGAAGCATATACTATGACCTTTCCTTTATTCATCAGTACACACCCAAGTCCAATCTGAGAAGCATCATAATATATAGTAAAATCCTCTCCCTCAACGGGTCAATTCAAGATTGAGGTTGAAGTCAACAAAGTCTTGAGCTTTTGAAAGCTAGCCTCACACTCATCCGACCATTGGAACACCACATTCTTCTGAGTCAACCTAGTCAAAGGAGATGCAATAGATGAGAAGCCCTTCACAAAACGGCGATAATAACTAGTGAGGCCAATGAAACTCCGAATCTCGGTGAAGGAAATAGGTCTAACCCAATCACGAACTGCCTCGATCTTCTTAGGATCCACCATAATACTATTCTTGGACACCACATGTCCCAAAAATGCCACAGAACAAAGCAGAACTCACACTTCAAAAACTTAGCGTAGAGCTTCTTTTCCTTCAAAAGCTCAAATACAATCCTTAGATGTTGCTCATGCTCCTTTCTACTCCGAGAGGAATCAAAATATGATCTGAAAACACTGTTCATCAGGTCCATAAATCCTGTCGGGGCATTGGTCAGCTCAAAAGACATAACCAAGAACTCATAATTAACAGGTCCTGAAAGCTGTCTTAGCGATATCCTCTACCCTAATCTTTAAATAATGGTAACCGGACCTCAAATCAATCTTAGAGAAGACTGAAGCACACTGAAGCTGATCAAACAAGTCGTTAATGCGAGGAATGGAGCACTTGATCTTAATGGTAACCTTGTTCAACTATCGGTAGTCAATACATATACGCATGCTCCCATCCTTCTTCTTCATAAATAACACTGGAGCACCCTAAGTTGAAACACTAGGCTTGGTAAATCCGTTACTCAACATGCCTTGCAACTACTCCTTCAATTCCTTCAATATGCAGGCGTCATCCGGTATGGCGGCTCCAAATAATTAAAAAATCAATATCATGATCTAGTGGAACGCCTGACAAGTCTCGAGAAACTGCACTAGTGTCCCGAACATAGGCCAAATAAGACAAACAGTCCTTCTTAACAATCTGTCGAGCTCTAAGGTAGGATATAACCTTCTTCGGCGCGTGGCTAATAGTTCCCTTCCACTCTATCCTAGGGATTCCCAGCATAGCTAATGTAACAATCTTGGCATGAAAGGCCAAGATCGCGCGATAACGGGACAACCAATCCATGCCTAAGATAATGTCAAAATCTACCATGTCTAGAACTTTCAAATCAGCCCAAGTGTCATATCCCATCAAAGTAACAACGCAAGATCGATACACTCGATCCACCTCTACAAAATCCTCAACAGGAGTAGAAACGGTAAGAGGAAAACTAAGCGACTTACATAACACATCCAGACCCGAAGAAAAATAAGTAGACATATAAGAGTAGGTAGAGCCCCAGCCAAATAATGCTACGACTGATCGACAACAGACCGAAATAGTACATGTGATAAACACATCAGAAGCCTCGGCCTCTGGCCTACCAGGGAAAGCATAGAAATGGCCTTGTCCACCCTCCGACTGCATAGCACTGTAACCACAAAGGCATGTCTGAGTTCCACCCCTAGCTGATTGAGAACCACCTCTAACCGACGGTGATCGCCTACCGGCAAAAAGAACCCCCTCTCGCCGAATAGCTACCTCCTCGACTAGGCCGGTGGCCGGAGGCCTAGGTGCTTTGTACCCGAGCTCGTGGGATCCACCCCCCTATGTCTAGGACACTCTTTCAAGAAATGCCCAGGGTCTCCACACTTATAGCAAGTTTCGAACATCGCAGGCTGATGAACTGATATTGAAGACCAAGAATTCCCTCCTCTGCTTGAGTGTTGGGAATAAGAACCCCGAGATTTCTACCCTAAAAGATACTCACTATGCCCGGACAAACAACCTACTAAAATCTGAAGTGTTGACTGAATGAATTGATTGAGATGGTGATGATGACTTCTACCATAGTGTCTCCCGATCCTAGAGGAGGAACCACTGAAACTGCCAGGTCTGCAAGCTCTCTTGTTATTACCCCTGTCATAGAACTGAACCCGCACTGACTCGACATCCTTGGCGTGATCCACCACTACCTGAAATGAAGCCCCAGAAGCTACGACCTGTAACGTCGCCAATCGAAGCTAAATCATCAATCCCTTCAACAACGTCCTCACTCTCTCTGCCTTAGTGGGGAGTAACAACACAACATAATGAGCCAAAGCTTTAAAGCGAGACTCATACTCCGCAACATGTAACCCTCTCTGCTCCAAGTTGATGCACTCATCCCTTTTCCTATCTCTCAAGCTACGAGGAACATACTTCTCCAGAAATACCTGATAGAACTGAGTCCAAGTCAAAGGAGGCTACCCAGCTGGTCAGCACTCAATGTAAGACCTCCACCACTGTTTAGCATCCCCAATCAATTGAAAAGAAACATAGTCAACTCCGTGCGACTCCACTACACCCAACTTATGGAGCCTTTCATGACAACTCACTATGAACTCATGCGCATCCTCCTCGGGAGTACTATAGAATCAGGGAGGACTCATCCCAGTGAACTGATCAAACATCTTTTGCTCATCTCTGGTCATAAATAGCCTAGTGACTGGTTGAGGAGCAAAATCAGGCTTGGGACCTCATCACTGCGGGGTGCGATAGCGTCAGCAGGCTGTTCCCCCAGAGTCTGAAACTGGTCAGGAGTCTATCCTCCAGCTCTAGTCTGTGACCCATCTGATGTAGCCTAGAAAGTGTCGGCTTGGGTCAAACCCTTAAGTAAGCTCAAAATGCACACCACGGCATCCTGTAGGACTGGTGTAGCAATGATCTCTGGAGGTTCCTGGGCTAGTCCCTGCCTCTCCTCTTCCATAGGCTCGTCCTCATTCTCAATCTCATGCCTAATCCCCGGCTCGGGAGACATTAACCTTGCTGGGTCTGACCCTCCAATGGTGCTCGACCTCTAGCCGGTGCTGCTACACGGATCTCCCCCTACCACAACCTCTACCATGTGCCACAGCTCTAGAAGTAGCTGTTAGTTCCTCGTCCCAATCCACATCCACCCGTGTCCTCACCATCTGTGAAAGAATAGAATCATGGACTCATATATTTAGCTTGAACAAATCAGCACGAAAGGAATGAAAGAATGGATGTTCCCTAAATGTCCTATAGCCTCTCAAGGATGGGTACGAATGTCCATGTACTAATCCTCTAGACTCTACTAGACATTGCTCTTGTACTCATAAGACCGGTGAACCTAAAACTATGATACCAATTTGTCTCGTCCCAAATTCGGGGGTCATGATGGCACCTGCACCCTTCCACCGTTAGGTGTACCATTCTAGTGTAGTGAATCATTTAGAAAGAAAAGTAAGAGAATCATTTACAACATCAGCATTATCCACACATTCTTAACATAAATATGAGTAAGTGTGAAATAAAGCTTGGTCAAATACAATCCCCAAACCTGGTCTAACTCGTACAAGGGCTTCTAAATAAATTAAAAGTCTTAGTCAATACAGAAATAGAAAGCTATCTCAAAAGGAAAGGATAGAATAACACAAGATAAGAATCCAGGGCTAATGGTCCAGTTGTCGCTAACCCTAGAATCTAGAAATGATGGCCTCGAATCAGCCACGTGGGATAGAACTGGAGCACGAGTCTATATCTGTACCTGAAAATAGTACAGCAAGTGTAGATGAGTACAAAACCACTAATACTCGGTAGGTATCATAGGTCGATAACAAAGAATTAAAGCATACAATATATAAAGATTGAAGTAGAACATACAAGTAGAACCACGCAGCCAACATCAATATACCTCTTTCAACCTTAGTCATGTTCCATCCAAAAGACGGTAGCCAATAATCATGTGAGAATACAATGAGTCAAATGAATTAATGGATGTATGCAAATGTACTGGCCAAATCTCATTCCTGGTACACACATGCTAGCGATCATTCCGTCTAGTCATGACCCATGGGTGACTCGCGAGGTCCATGTATCTCTCAACATCATCCAAAGATGTACCCTCAGACTGGTTGAGAACCATATCAATCATATCATAGCATGTTATATCATCTCTGTTCAACTCATATCATCATACCCATAATCATTTCCCTTCACGCTTAAACACATCAATCTTATCTTTTTCCCGAGCTCGACGGACCATCTCATATCTCGTAAATGCCTCATCACAATGAATGTATAAATGTATGCATGGATGTATAAGTACAAAATGCACAGTAACAAGAGTCAACGGAGGCATGAAGTAAGGAATGAATATGTACACATCATGGATCACATAATATCACCTTAAGGTCAAGATTGATGACACTTTCATAGTATAAACGAGATATGGTATGACGAATGCAAAATGAGTTGATATTCTCCTGCGAATCAGTCAAACATGGCTATCATAGCCCAATTAATAAATAACCATCCCAACCTAAGTGGATTTATCAGCACAACCAATGCCTGTAGGCTTTACATGCATTCCTCAACACAACTTCCTAATCATGCAACAATTTGATTCTTATTAAATGATAGGAAATGATGAGATTAACGAGATAAAGTTAGATTCTTACCCCAAAGCTTAGATGATCAAATTCCTCTTAAAGTCACTTTAATCCGAACTCTAGAACTTGAAATATGGAAATGGGGAAAAGCTAACAGAACTATCAGAATTTGCTTCCGGACGCGTTTACCCAAAAGTCAATTATTGGTCAAATCTTTTCCCAAAACCAAATTTAAGAACCCAAACTTAGGATTTTTTCTTACCGATTGCCTCGACAATCGAACCACCCATCCCCGCACATCAAAAATACCAAACTAAGGGTAAGGGAAGGGTCGTTTAGAGCAAAATAGGTAAAATAACCTAACAGGTCGTTATACGAGGCCAATATGGAAACAACACAGCGTAACATAGGCCGACAAGGCCACTCAACACTACTATACAAAGGAGATATGTCTACAAGCCTCTAGGAGTAATAAGACCATTAGAAGGTCAGGACAGGGCCCCGCCATGCCCAAAAATGCACATATATACAAGAGTCACATGGCAAACCAACTAACTATAGCGACTCCGGAAGAATGGAGTGCGACAATCAACGCCGAGTTTGGGCAAGGCCCCACGGGAAGATTCGTCCGTCCGTCTACCCGGACTCAACGCGGGCATGAATATATATATATATATATATATATATATATATATATATATATATATATATATATATATATATATATATATATATATATATATATATATATATATATGCATGAGAGACATTAGAAGGACATTTTGAGTCTTTCGGAGTGACGTAAGGTCGTTAATCCTCCGACTACGTTATGTAAGCTAACATTAGTAATATATACTTCAATAAGAGCTAGGGGAAAAGTGTAAACATGATTCAATTGACATAATCATGGAGCGACGAACATGGATATTTCAAGCTTAACATGAATGAAGCCATTTTTGTAAGGACGTTCGTTCTGTTGTGTTCTAATCGGATTCATGCCAAAGAAGGAAGGGAAAAATGCTTTAATATACCTTGATATTTGACTAATAAAAAAAACCCATAACTGATCTATACAACTATTTTGAATTTAACTCACAGCTTTCAATCACCGTCCTGTGAGTTCTTAACAAATACATACCTTAACCACTCATATGAGCTCGTAAAAGATCGTAGATGATGAATCGAACTTGGATCGCCTTTGTTAAAAGCTCCCTTATACCTTACTTTACTATGAAGTAAATCCGAACTTGATTTTAAAGAATTGAGGAATTTTTTTAAAAAATAAACCTTCAAATATGTTGCTGCTTCTTCATGAACTAAAAAGGAGAATGAGAGAAAATCATATTTCCTTTTTAGTGCTCTTGTCCCATTGTGACATTTTATGAGGATTTTTGTATGCTTACACTTCAGATGCCTAGCAACTCTCAAAGGGACTTAATAAAAGAAGTGATAATATGAAAACTATCTATATATTGAAACGATGCACAAAATGTGAGTGAATGAATAAAAATTTCACCCACACTTTTTTCCCCAATATTTAATAGATAACCAAATAATGCAATGGCTCCCACTTAGCCATGTATTGGCAAAGTGGGAGTCCCATTTTTTTGACAAGTGTTTCTTACTAAGAATATATATATATATATATATATATATATATATATATATATATATATATATATATATATATATAGGTATTATATACTTGTCCCTATATAAAATATTTTAACATTATGAAAAATAACATTTCTTTATTTAACAAATTTACGAATTTCCAAATACATTATCAATAAATCATAAGTAAATATTTTAAAATTCAGACAAATACAAATATTTCATAAAGATTAAGACATTGATAAAAATTATATGTATAATTTTCTTCCAATTAAATACCAAGAGTATAAATTTTTTATACTATTATTTCTCGAAACCGAAAAAGATATTTTTTCTTATGAGAAAATAATTTATATTCTTTATAATAAATTAAATCCCATTTATAAACTTCTTCATATCATGTATATAATTTAAAGCATATCCGGAAGTGGTAATGATAGTAACCACCAGAAATCATACTTATCAAATCCTTACTAAAAGGTTTTACTTAAAAGAAAATATATACCTTATCAACATCCTAAAGATAGTAAACACTTGTTCTTGGATTGCCTATGGGCAGTGGAAGTATGGAATGAAGTGAGTGATTGCACTAGAATTCAACTGCCTCACCTGGACATAAATGAAGCCTTGCAGATGATCAAACACAAGCATTGGACCAGTTTCAAGAAGGAAATAGTTGCAGCTGTGATAGGAGCATTGATTTACTATATATGGATAGCTAGGAATTGGAAAAATTTTAAAGGACACGTTGTTAATATAAATTTGTAGTACAGCAAATGAAAATTATAATTAGAGAAAGATTACAGATGTTGAGAGGAACTAGAAAGGCTAGGAAGTGTGAGGATCTTATTGAGAGACTTTGTAACTAGATACTGAGGTCTGATGAGTGTATCAGATGCTCCTTAGGTGTAATCAGTTTTGTTTTGTATGGTAATATTTACATATTGTTACCAAAAAATGCTAATTAACGGTTTTAAAATTGCCAAATTTACGGGGTCTTACACGTTTAACATCTGGTCCTTACGCAACCCCTCAAACACTTCCTTGAGCCATCTATAACCTTATAAAGGACCTTAATCCTCATGTTTACATAGGTTTACCACAACAAGTCCTAACGCTAAGGAAAGGGCTGTTACAAATTCTACTTCTCCGGGTGATTTCCCGTAGTACATACGAGTCAACTTAACCTCATTACTATAAACAATGATTATTTACCCTCTCAATTGGGGACTTTATCCCACAAATCTCGGCAATGTGTCCCTACACAGGTACGTGTAGTTGCATGGTTACGAATTTAACATTCGACTAGTCTCGGTTGTTTGAACTAGTAACTCCAAAAAAATATTTGATACATCAAATAGATTCTAAAAAGTCAAGTTTTATCAAATCACGATGCTCATAATCTATCCAACATTTGAATAAAATCAAATAAACATCTTTTCTCAATTTACGTTAGAGCAATTAACGATAGAGAATTCGACATTTATATAATCGAGTACTACCTTAATGTAAAAAGGATTTCAAAATGTATAAATTCTCACATTATAAGAAACGTCACGACACTAGTACTTAAATCATTTTACAAATGCAAGAATGGTGCAATCCTAACCCGCTCGTCCCCACAAGCTAGGATCCACGTTTAGAAGACATTTTAAAATCACGTTCCGATATGCGTTTGGAGGAAAAGCTCCGAAGGATAGTAAGTTTTAACATACCTTTTATCACTTCTCAAATATTACCCTAAAAAGACCCAAATTTTCTTCTTGGTAAGACTTGGATATATATAGCATTGAGTGCATAGCAGGTCGTCGGCAAATACAAAACCCTTTTCGATTAGGCCCATAAGATATATTATGGTTTGTGTTGAATTGGGATTCTTGCCTTTTGGATCGACTTCATCGTACTTGTAGGAGTTTGAAGAACCTTGTTTAATTATGGCAAGGAATCCTATAAACTTGAACACCAAGTCTTTACCATAAATTTGCAAATCCTAGTTGATGTAGGACTTACGCTGGAATAGGTTCATGTACCTGTTTCATCTGCCTCTGAATCTCTGCACTGTCTGAAGTGGAACATATTCCTAAACCTGTTTCATCATCCCCTTCTCGTTCATTCCTTCGACTCTATTATGAGTTTGCTTTTGTGATGG
The DNA here is from genome assembly GCF_029784015.1 of Lycium ferocissimum. Taxonomy (NCBI): domain Eukaryota; kingdom Viridiplantae; phylum Streptophyta; class Magnoliopsida; order Solanales; family Solanaceae; genus Lycium; species Lycium ferocissimum. The sequence continues at coordinate 14,921 of NW_026726408.1, read as the reverse complement.
ATAATGGAACATGTTGACAGACATGTTTCATAGCATCATGCTCTTTGCTCTGTGTCTGTATTTCTTCACTTAGATTTATTCATTGCAGGAATAAATCATGTATTCAGCCTTGTATCAGCTCTGTGACTCTGATCATATTTGCAGCCCTGGTTCATGTGCTTTGTCTGCAATTCTCTTTATTCTAATGAAATCCTTATGAGTCATTTTCACCATTTCATCTCATGATCTCCTCTCTCCTGATTCATTCATCAACTGCTCCTAATGACTCTTTGTGATAGAACATGTTTTCGTGCTTGTTCTATTCTTCACTGAACTACTATATGGCTGAGTCATCTTCATCTCTTGCGCTCTGCATCTGTCTTTCTGATAGATCATGTATGTAGATGGTTCATTCTCTCTCTGATCTGATCATTGCATTTTCCTTTGAATTGTCACACATGTTTGCAATTTGGGTTCATGTGTATGATGTTTTCTATAGCTTCTTTGTAATGGAACATGTCTATGGAAATGTTCTAACCATCCTGTGTTTTTGCTTTTTCAGACCTTTTACATTGTTTGAAACCTCTGCTTTATCTCAACCATTGTCTAGCTTTGCTTAATTACCTTATCACTTATCTCCTATATCTAGACCTAGTTTTTATTCATTGTAGGTTCACTTTGTCAATCATAAAAATTTCACACATGGCTTTATGCCAACAAATTCCCCCATTTTGATGACGACAAACCCGATGCTCTTTACGCCATGTACAACCTATTCCAAACATCTCATAGCCTAATATTTACATTAAGATTAGACCATGTTAGCGTATGTGTCTTAAAGCAAGTAAGTACAGTAATCATCTTCCCCCTTTTGGCATCATTAAAAGTTAACTCAGATTATGGCTAGTAAATCTTAATCAATATTGAACTCATGGCCACTGGGGCTTGCATATACATAAGATAAGAAAATTTACACATTTAAGTCAAGAAACATTCATGTCACAAAAATAAGACACTGATTTGTAAGAATGCAATGTTTTTTTTTCCATTAATTTCAACAAGTACAATTCAAGTCCCTTGAGTACAATCATATACAACAGATCATTGGAGCTAGATTCTAAGATTTATACATGGATAAAATTAGAGAGAACCTAGTCACTTGAAAGTGAATGTGACCAATGTGGATGTTATAATCAAAGTCTTAAGGAATTCTAGATGGGAGGTGGAAAATGACTTTGGTTGGAAGGGGAGGATATCTCTTCGTCGTCTATTTCCCCGTAATGTCCATTTAAATTAGTTCCTTTTCTTGGATAGATGTCCACCTTTTTCCCCAAGAGGACCAAGATCCAGACTGCTCTTCTTTCCCAGATGGTGGAGGGTTCTTCTCTGTTTCAACCTTCCATACTTCTCCATGAACCCTTATGTCTCCATAGCTCCTTTTTTGTAATAGTCCGATATTATCATTTTGAGATCAGCTAGTTGTGTCAAACAACTCATTTTCCTAAGGAGTGGTTGTATCACTGATCTTCTCCATATTTTTTCCTATTTTGGGATTTTTAATATATTCCCCTTTCTATGAGTTCCAGTTGGTATGCATAGCTGTATAATAGGTAAGGGTGGGTTAATAAGGGTAAAGTGAAGGGTATAATCTAATTTTGAGGAATCAAAGGAGTGTGTGGAAGAGGTAGGTTGATCGGAACCTGACGAGGAATTGGCCATTTTTTTCAATTTGGTTTCATGGTGAGAGAGTGTGGTGGATGAGATTTAGAGGAGTTGTAGCCGATTTATGTAGTGATGAAGAGGATAGCTGAAGAGTCTTTTTGGGAAGAGAGTGATTCGATTGTGGTAGCTTTTCAAGATTATCATCATGGCTCACTTTTTCTCTTCTCAATACACTCTTAATGACGACTAGACTAGACTAAGATAGGGAGAACAGGTTGTCCAAGTTGTTCCATGATCTGAGTATGTAATTGACTACAGGGAGAAGAATACATATTCGAAGCATTGGCTAACCATATGCAATCTTTGATATTAGGCCTGCTTCTGTGACATTCAGAATGTTAAGAGTTTAAAAATATCATGAACCTATTATGGTATAGGACATACAAAGAAATGTACAAGACTGAGTAAAATATTTTGATTGCTTTAAGAGCCACACCGGTTGAGACAACCTTCCTAGCCAATTTTAAGGAACCTATGTGCAGCTTTAGTAATTCCCAATACTAACATAATTCTTTCTTTTATAATCCATTTGGGAAGACTTCTTTAATTTAGTTAGCCACTGGATTAATCTATCCCTTTTTAGTATGTCACACCATCTTGAGCTAAGTTGGAACTCTAGTAGTATTGACATATATTTCTAGAATGTGCCCTCAGGTTTGCTTCATTTGTGATCCTCAATTTTAGCTCTTAATCTCAGGAGTGGACAATACCTATTCCAGTTGACCATTTCCTTTATTTTGAGGAGCAGGTTCTTGAACCTGTTTAATGGACACATGAGTAATTGCAATTCTGTTGATCCTCCATTTTTCTCTTATGGACAATTGTTTTCTCCCTTATTCCAACTTTTTTCTTTCATATAATCTCCTTATTTGAAGCTTGTTCCTTGTTGGTATGACTCCTCCTAAGACTTTCATCTTTGACCATTCATCTTTCCTTGCAAGCATTGTGACCTTGATTGGTTCCATAGTGGCTACATAAGATGTTCCCCTCTGTCTTTGTGCAGTATTCTTTGTTTTTTTTTCCTCTATTCTGAGAGAGAACAGACTTAATCGTGTGATTCCTTTACTGACTTGAGCAAGCACTATTCATATGTCATTATAGCTTGCTCTTCCGATCCTCTTACCTACCAAAAAATCAAAGGTTAGTTTTAGGCACCTAGGCAAGCTTGGGTCCTTTTCCTTTGACCATCGGATGGATCAACTCTTTCTTTGTCCATTCAGGCAAGGCCCAAGTGAACCTGTTTTCAACACCAGTTGCAACCTTCTTGATTGGCTTGGTGCTTCTATTTGCAATACTTAGATTTCTCTCCTTGTAGCTTATGTTCATTGGACACTTAATCTTGCAATGTCGTAACTTCCCACACACAGTGCACAATTCTTCTCCTGAAGATTCCTATTTTGTAGTTCTTTCAAATTCCAGTCCAGTAGTTATATTATGCCTTTGACTGGGGAGACTTGAAAGCAATTGAGAAGCTTGAGTCCAACGGTTTGCCCTTTCAAGATCATGCTCTGTTTATAAAGCTTTGATATGAGTTCTTTGGATATTTACTTCTCCAAATATGGCTCCCTTTTTACTCTTTGCAGTTCAAACTTAACCCCACGTGGCTCACTACTCGATCCACATTCTCTTGGTTTAATAGTCAGCTTAAGAACTTCGGATTGAAGAACCACAACTGATGAACGAAGTTGAGCAACCTGTTCTTTCAACGGTGAATTCTCCCATTCAATTATGTCTTTGGAGGCTTCACAATTCAACAGTTGATCCTGTAAGCTTGTAAATTTTCCCTGTAGCTTAACTCTCATTGTGCTCACATCTTGATATTCATCAATTAGGATGTTCATCAAGGTCATCGGTTCTTCTTTTAAGATTTGATCTAACTTATCTTTGATCCTATAAGTGATTACCTTGATGTCCTCCTGTATGCCTGAATGATCGGCAGCCATGAGAGCAATGTGGTCAACCTCTTCATCAGAGTCATCATAACAGCAGCGACCGGCTTCGCTTAAAGGAGGTTTTCTTGTTCTTCATTGCACCTTTCTCTTTTGTTTTCCTTTTCTGCCCTCTCTCTTTTCCATTCAACTTCCCATAGTGGACAATATTTTATCATGTGATAAGTTTTTTCACACTTCAAACATCCACCTGTCTGAGCTTTATCAGAACTATTAGTTCCCTCAGAAGTGTTGCCTTTTCTCCATTGATTTTCTTGTTTTAGGAACTTCCTGAAGTTTCTTGTAATCAGGTCCATGTCATCTTCATCCTCTCTATTTATGGCTCTGAGTGCTAAAGACCTTTCTAGGCTTTCTTCTTCTATTCTAGCATTCACCATGTCCATCTCATAGGTCTTTAGATTTCCCACTGGTACATCTAGAGACATTTCCACTATGTCTTTTTGCTTCCCTGATGGCCGTGACTTTCATCTTGAAGGATTTTGGCAGGGTTCGCAAAATTTTGTCTACTGAATCCTCAGTGGAGGTGACCTTTCCAAGTGAGATTAACTCATTCACAATGGAGTACGTATCGATTGAACATCTCAGCAATTGTCTCTCCTGGCTTCATCCTGAAATTTTCATAATCAGTGAAGAGCATAGCCATTCTAAATTTCCTTACTTGGTTGGTTCCTTCATGAGCATTCTTCAAGGCATCCCAGATCTGTTTGGTTGTTGTGCATCCTGAGATTCTGTTGTATTCATCAGGTTTAAGACCACAAATTAGAGCGTTCTTGGCCTTTGCTTTCTTTTCGAGAATCTTGTAGTCGCTTTCAACATATTCAACCTTTTCTTTCTTTACCTCAGTTCCATCTTCTGCCTTCTCTTTGTGGGATATTTAGGTCCCTCGATAACCCTGTCCTATAACACATAATCCTCATCTTGCAAGTGATCTTCCATGCGAGCCTTCCACTATTGATAATATTGTCCATTGAACAGTGGTGGCCTTCTAGTTGATTGACCCTCAGAGTGTCCTATAGGTGGTGCAGCATTCATCGTGATCTCCTCTTAATGTGTTAGCCTCTTTAAAGAGAACTTGCACTGATGCCACTTATTAGGTTGTACGACCTACTTCCTATCATATGCAGTATCCATTTTTCGCCTATAGGATGGAACACGTTACTCCACTTGTTCTATGCTAGCGTTTTGCAGAATATAAATTGCAGGTAAGTAAAGATCACAATGATTTTTACGTGAACACCAACCCAGCTCACAAGGGTGATAAAAACCACGACTTACACCTCTGTAGGTTTTACCCCAAACTCAACTACAACAGTGATCCTCTGCAAATTCAAGTTACAGGCTCTGTAACCTACGAACTAACCTCTAATCCTTATCTTACTAATCTCCCTAGACTAGTAAGCAACCTTCAAATCGATCCCCAACTTGAAGTTAATTTACAACATTTTTGTACTAACTGTATGCTTCTATGAAAGCGGATAAAGTACAACTTGATAACCCAACCTAATACAAGTTAGACTCAAGAACTGTAAAACATAACCCTATTCTACATCTTCTTCTCTAACTAGGGATGCATGCCGAGATTTTGAATATTCTTGATAAATCTTTTGATAGCTCAATACTTTGTGGGTGCGCAAATCTTTTTCTTAGTAAGACTTGGATATATATAGCATTGAGTGCACAACAGGTCGTCAAACACAAAACCCTCTTCGAGTAGGCCCATCAGATATCTTAGGGTTTGTGTTGATTTGGGATTCTTGCCTTTTGGATTGACTTCATTGTCGTTGTAGGAGTCTGAAGAACCTTGTTCAATTATGGAAAGGCATCCTATAAACTTGACCACCATGTCTTTACCATAAATCTATAAATTCTAATTGTTGTAGGACTTGCACTGGAACATGTTCACGAACATGTTTCATCCACCTCGTTCGTCCACCTCTGAATCTCACGCATGTCGAGATGGAACATATTCTCGAACCATCTTCATCATCCCCTTCTCGTTATTTCCTCCGACTCTATTATGAGACTGCTTTTGTGATGGATGATGGAACATGTTGACAGACCTGTTTCATAGCATCATGCTCTTTGCTTTGTGTCTATATTTCTTCACTTAGATTTATTCATTGCAGGAATAAATCATGTCTTCAGCCTTGTATCAGCTCTGTGACTATGATCATGTTTGCAGACCTGGTTCATGTTCTTTGTTGGTGACTCTCCCTATTTGAAAAAAATCCTTCTGAGTTATCTTCCCCATTTCACCTGATCATCTCCTCTCTCCTGATTCATACTTCAACTTCTCCTGATGACTCTTTGTGATAGAACATGTTTTCATGATTGTTCTACTCTTCAATGGACTGCTCTGCGACCGGGTCATCTTCATCTCCTTTGCTCTGCACCTATCTTTGTGATAAATCATGTATGTAGATGGTTTACTCTCTCTCTCTCTCTCTGATCTAATCATTCCACTGGTCTTTGCATTGGCACACATGTTTGCAATCTGGGTTCATGTGTATGCCGTTATCTGTAGCTTCATTGCAATGGAACATGTCTATGGACCCGTTCTAACTATCCTATGTCACGACCCAATTCATGAATCGTGATGGCACCTACACTGTCCCCCAGTTAAGCGAACTATTCCCAAATCATTTTAATCATTTATATGAATTATGTGGAAATAAACAATGATTTAGCTAACATATTCAAATTATATAAATGATAAGTGCGGAAGTAAGAATAACTCCAAAATCTAGTCTGGACTAGTACAAGAGCCACTATTGCATAGATACAAGTCTGATAGGAAGTACAAATCTCAAATGTCAATACTGTCTCAAGAATACAAAGTGGACAGTTAAATACAAGAAGAGTCTCCGAATGCGGATCTAGCCCAAAAGCTCACCCTAGAATCTTTATCGAGTAGACTCGGATCACCCTCGAGGACGGGAACTGGAACTAGTAACAGACTCTGCACTCAAAGAAGAGTACAGCAAGAATAGCATCAGTACAAACAACAAGTACTGAGAAAGCATCATAGGCTGACTAAGATTAGTTCACGCATATAAGCATAAAATCAACAAGATAAGCAGATAGGCACATAATACCCAAACCATGGTCATAGAATATCCCATAACTGAATCACAACCTAAGATGAAGCTTCCAAACACAAGTCTGTCGAGTCTCAATAATCTCACATAACCACAAGTCCAAATTCTGAACCTAGGCAGAGTCACTAATCCACAATCTGACCAAATCCATAATCTGATCTATGCCACCGCAATGATACGAACAAACCATACCAAACCAGATGTGAAGAGCTATATGATGATGCAGAAGAAAATGTAATGACGTGTAATGCAATGCAACGAATTGCACTGGCCAAATACCTCAAACATGTACGCACATACTAAAGGCATTGTTTGGACAATAGTCATGACCATAGGTGACCCACAAAGTCCATGTACCCCTCGCTCTGGAATATACCTCAGATCACGAGTCCACTCGCTCCGGAACAGACCTCGGATCACGAGTTCACAAATTGGCCACATCCTCACCCCTTGTCAAATATGCCTTATATATATATATATATATATATATCACAAGATAGGCCCCATCCTCACCCCCTGTTAGATGTGCCTTATATACATATATTGTATTCAAGACAGTATTCAAAATATGGTTCAAGTCTAGAAACCCAATATGAAACACTAACTCAAAAGTAAAGTAAGCATGATAAATTAATGAAATCAAATGCCAATTAAAAGTACGAGTCACAATGCCATAAGCCATATCAGGACTTAGATAAATCAGCTCAACCATGGAATGAATCATACAAACCATCTCAATGAATAAAAAGTGACACCCTTTACTTCCAAATATAACAAGTACACCTCAGTACACCTCATAACTAAGTCTTGTGTCACCAAAGTGCTCTATTTTCTCTTGTATCATCATCAGTACCAAGTCATAACTCTGTTACACCTCGCACTTTCGGAGCATGAGCATGTCATGTACTTCACCGTATTAATAGAGTATCAGAGACGTCCCTAGAAGTTTTGGAAGGTACAAGCCATGGGAAGTACGTAACAATGAAGTAAAGGATGAATTACGATCTCGTAAGTTGTAACCAGTAAGGAAAACCTTGGAACCAAACTACATGACCATTATCAAGTATGATTAATGATAAATATCATGTATGGAGAGTTTTGGAAGATTCCGAGACCAAGCAAATCGTAGAAAATAAGTTTGTCGAAAATTTGGAAAAAGTTGACAAACTTTTGGATAGAATTTTGGGTCAACTTTAGAGGGGTATATCTCCATGTATATCAGGAGTTTTGAGGTGTTTCAAAAGCCTAAAATGAAGTTCGTCGAGTCTAGTTTCAAACGCAATAAACCATTTGTCAATGCAACGTCGGAGTAGGGAGTTATGGGCTTTTTAAAATGAACAGTCAGAGGAATACGAAGCTGGGTGGAAAATCTGGGAAGCTCACTTAAAAGCCCACATATGTTTTGACCCGGACCAATCCGAGTTTGGCACCTATAAAAGGGCCTCTACACTTTATTTTATTCATTTTTCTTCAACTTCACAACCCTCTAGAAATCTCCTAACAGCTCCACACCTCTCTAGAATCTCCCACACTTCTCTCTCCATTATAAGAGTGTTCTTGAAGGTTCTCCACCATTCCAAAACATTCTATACCATCACAAAAGAGGATCAAACTCCAAAACCCCAAGCTAATTCATGGAGAAGGATTTTTCTTATCTCTACTTAATGTTGTGATGAATTTGGTCTTGGAAGAAGTTGAGTGGGGTGAAGTTCTTCTAGTGTAAGGTATGTTCTCCATCCTATTTCTCATGATTAAGTTGATTTGAAGGTTTAGCAAGTCCTATAAAAGAAGAGAATCATAGTAGAGAAGTACCAAAGTATTAAAGTGAAGATGATGACTATGGAATGAATTTGAAAGGAGATTTTGGATTAATTTGAGATTAAATTGAATATAATTCTTTGATTATGGTATTGTGGATATCGTTATGGTTGGTTGAGAAATTGGGAAAAACATCGTGTGGGATGTTTTATGGAGCATATTGGTATGGATGATGATGTTGCTGATATTAGTATTGCTATTGTTGTTGTTTTGTTGGTATTGTGATTTGGGGCTAGGGCTATAAGCAGGGGAGAAGCTGCCCGAATTTCGGTAGGTTTTAAAAGGAATTAATTTGAAGACTTAAGATAAGTATATGACGATAAGCCTAACAATGGTATGAATTCTCTTGAATATAGATTTACGAGCTTAGAAGGATAAGCGTTAAATAGTAGGAGACCAAAAAGATATGTTAGGGCTAGTCCCTTTCTTTCAAAAGACATGATTCCTATGTTATAATTCCATACATATTTTCCATAACATTCTTGCTTCTAGAAGCTAGAAGTTCATGATTCGTAAAGGCTTCTTATGATGTTAAAGATGAGATGTTTTCTATGATGACCATGATGATGATGATTTTATTTCTAGAAATTCCAAAGCTTATGATTTTAAGGCTATTATGAGATTATTGAGTTATTTCATGCTTTTCTTGATTCCATTCATTGTTGTCGATCTCACCTTATCATAATTGTTCCTTCATGGTGGGATAAAGAGATGATGATTATTCCATAATATAAATCGGAGGTTATCGACCTTATGTCACTCCGATAGAGTTGTAGCTTTTATTTGGGCTCTCATGCGTGCTTTATATATATATGTATATGTATGATTGCACCGGGCCTAGTTGGCTGGGCAGACACCACTATGGTGGGCATAGTGGGCGGCTTATGGATAATGATAGTAACACCGTGTCCATATGGCATAGGCAGTTACCACTAGTGGGCGGCGCGAGATGATTACCCCGGACGCGGAAGGCCCGGACATGGGCTAATGATTATGTTATGTACATGTTTATGATATGAGAAATATTTTATTTAAAGGTTAAGCACGCATGATATCTGCCTTGAGAGGCAGCCAGATGTACAGGTTATCTCTTTGTCTCTTGTTATGTTCCATATTTCTTATTATGATATTATTCATGCCTTACATACTCAGTACACTGTTTGTACTGACGTCCTTTATTGTGGATGTTGCGTTCATGCTCGCAGGTTTAGGTAGTCAGCCAGACAATCTAGACCAGTTGGACCTCCCCTCAACCGCAGTCAGTGCGCTCCATTTGGTTCAGAGCTGCAGCCCTTTTGGTATACTATCTTGATATGTAGTTATGTGGGTATGAGAGGGCCTTGTCCTTTCTTTTCTACAGTTTATATTCCATAGAAGTCTGTAGACAGTGGTATATAGTTGGAACGTCGTGTAGTTCTGTCATCTATTATTTTGTGTACAGCACATGTAGCGGCCAAGTCGGCCTGCGTTGTTATCCGTAGAACATACGCTTATATATCCATATGCATGGTTTATGAGTTCGATGTAAAGTTTATTGTATTAATTTAGCAGAAGTTGGCATTGCTCAGATATAAGTAAAAATGGGCCACCAAGTTACTCAGTATAGTGCAAGTACGAGTTTAGGGGTGCTTGGTCAGTAGTGGTCGGGTACTCGTCACGGCTCATCAACTTGGGTCGTGACAAAAGTGGTATCAAAGCAGTTTGTCCTAGGGTTGTCTATAGACCATGTCCAGTAGAGCCTTGTTTATGGGTGTGAAGTGCATCATACTTATAAACAGGAGGCTGCAGGGCATTTAGGAATCATTGACCTTTCCTTGTTTTCTTAGATCGTGCGATAGAGCCAGAGTCTAGGAAAGATCGTTTCTGACCCTCTTTCCCTGTAGGTAAGTGCAGATTGACAGAGATGAAGAGATCGGCTTCAAATAGTGGGGGTGCAAGGAAGGCCCCCATGGTGGATTCGAGACCACAGATTCCAGGACCGAGTAGGAGGAGTCCTAGCTATTCTGTTGAGACAGATCCTTTCGAGGACATCGAGACAATCCCCCCAAAGCTTGTGACTTCCATAGAGGAGGATCCGTCGAAAGATAGTTATGAGACGGACCTGTCTAAGGGTTCGTATCAGACGCCGGTGGAGCAGGAGGCTCCTGAGGCTGCACCAGGGTTGACCCCTCCAGCTTCTCCTATGATGGAGCATTATGTCAGGGCAGCCATGAGTGTTAGTGTTACCGAGTATTCTAGCCCTCGATCTTGGCCTTCGGTAAATCAGGAGCTGCCAGAATATTCATATCCCTTAGACTCAAATAGGGGAGATGAGGAAGGCCAGACCAGTAGATGGTGGGAGGACGATGAGAAGGATACTTCACTTTACAGCCCTCCAGACCCAGATCAGGACAGGCCGGCTACAGGTATATAGGTCTTTTACTAAAATTTCATATGTGTGTACAATTATTGCAGGGTATTATTTAATAGTTGACAGATGGGAATTCTAAAGGAACAGATAACCAAAATATTTATAGGTAAGTGCGACTAAGATGTTTTTACAACCACTAGGAATCTTGGAATTAGGAATGGAAAGCAGTCGCGTGTGTTTATTGATGGTTATTATTGGGAGTTCCAAAGGTTAAGATAGCATTTTCCTAGCCAGGAGAGTAAGGGAATTTTCCAACCTGAAGGGAGATGTATTACAGAATTTTACATGGGATCCATCAGAACTTCAAATTACTCTTTAGGTTATGCGATAAAAAGGCCACGCAGCAAGACGGATGTGATTCTTATAAGTAGGGGTACCTTGAATTATTAGACAAAGGTGATAAAGGTTATTTGGCAATAAAATAAAAATAGAGTGATGTCGGCTTATGAATAAAAGGAAAGAAGAGCAGGTGTTCGAGTGGAGATCAATTATTAAGCCTATATTGCCAGAAATTAATAATCAAGTGCTTAGGAAATGTGTTAAGAAGTCCTACAGACTTAGACATATAAGAAGTATGAGGAACTAAAATAGCCCTAGGGAAATTAGAAGTATGTGAGACTTGCGGTTGAAAAATTTTAAATGATTGTGAGATGTAAGACGGGCTAGCTTGGCGAAGAAAGAGAAAATGTGTTAAAACCACAGATTTAGGACAAGTTTAAATAGCATTGGGGGTACTTTGTAAGTAAGGTGTTAGTAAATGATATACATGATAACTCATGTGTGATCACGTTAACCAGTATGTGTGCCCTGATAACCGATGTTACGATATGTTAAAGGTATTGATTGGACGGGGTATTGAAGTTCCAGTAGCAAGTGCTACAGGGCAGGTTGACATTGTTTCCTCTAAAGGTTAAAGTTGGATAATCATGATGCAAGAATATCAGGGAAGAGAAGGAAGTGTAGACAAGAGTAAGAAGATTATGATGTCTTTAGAAGAGAAGAAGTGTGAGCAAGGGAAGTATGTAGCTAACGAGGGTCAAGTAAAGCTTCTGAGAGAGTTTAGGACGACAGTAGAGGCAAAGGACCATTCGGATGAATCTCGAAAGTAAGTATACGGAAAGAATAGAGTATGGTAGTATGGAACAAAAGACGTATGCATAGGGGTAAAAAACAGATTTACATAGGTGGGATTGAAGGGCAATAACAACGAATAGGGATGTGAATTAGGAAAGAATAAGCAGGTTATGCGAAGATGTTAAGGGGTTTCTGACTCTTGAGAGGTATCCGAAGAAATGGATGCACAGTCATACTGACACGACACGACTACCTCGAAAACGGAAAAGCCCTCCCAAAGGATGACTTTAGAAATAGAACGGATTTGTACTTCTAATAGGATATTCTACGTACTTCAAGGTCAATACTATAAAATGGCAAGTAAAGAAGAGCACTTATGAGTAAAGGAAATCAAGAAAGGCCACGAAAGCGAAAGTAAGAATGGTACACTAGTGGATTGGTTAAAGAAAGTCGGGCAATCACCAAGGACAGGAGGGAGGATAATAAATTAACAAATTTGGCCAAGAGGCAACACATCAGTAACATGGGATAAGAACCTTGACAAAGAGTACAAAGATTCGATTATAAAAGAAATAAAATGATGTATGGGGGGGTATGCATGAATACGAACCAGTCGTAGTGTCAAAAAAAAGAAGGTGAGAACTCAACGAAGGAAAAAAAAAAAGGGAGGAGTGTATTTCGTGAGGATTTCATGGTAAGGACGGGAGCCGGTAGAAGATCAAAAGTGCTATGATGCATGACATTGATACAGGCAAGTATTTAGGAAGAATTACGGGACAAAATGAGATAAATTAATGAAAGGATGAGTCGTGGGAATAGATGGTGTGGAATATCAACTTTTAATGGTGTAGTATAGACACAAATCGGAATTGGCAACCCAGAGCAAGAAGAATTTCAAAGATATTAAGAAGATAGTCATGGAGAAAGACTAGGATTAAAGGAGCATGGTATAGTTGGACACTCCGTAAAGGGCCTAATGAATTCTGATGTCCCCATTAATTCATTAGCCCAGGGAACTACTAGCCATGAAAGGTAGAAGTGAAAAGACAATAAAGAAGGCATCTGAATTGGATCTGATCTGTATGAGCATTTTGATTTGATACAAAACCTCAACTAGTAGAAAGGAAAATAAGTTAAACCATGCGATGAATCTGGCATAATCAGGAACAGAGGAGTGAAGGATTTGTTATACCTCGCATTTTGCACATTTGGATATTCCGAGTTAATGGCAGAAAGTTAGGGACAAGGTTATAATTTTTTTCTAGAATGCATGAGTCGCATATTCATCTCTTGTCGGTATGGAGCATTAAGGGTAAATTTGGAATAAGAAAAAACTAGGGGTTGAAAGTTGGAAAAAAATTTCATGAAGTGGCCAAATGGCCAAAAGTGACCGTGGGCCCCACCTTAATTTGGCCAATAATTTTATGCCATGAAATGGCACATGTGTGCACTACATAATTGTGGGAGTTGCATGTATATATATATATATACAAAGATTGCCATGCAAGACTTATTCATCTTTCATAATTTAAAGAAAATTCTAGAAAAATTGAGAAAATTGGAGAAAAAAAAAAAGAAAAAAGATGGAACATGACCGGCCATGTGCATGTAATTATATATATATATATATATGCATAAGTTATGACCAAGCAAGGTAATTAACCATTTTACACAACTCTAGAATTTTGGAGGAGAGAAGAGAGAGGTTCGGTCATGGTGGCCGAACTTGGTACCCAAGAAATTGTCAAGAAAAAAATTATGTCCTTCAAGATTTTCTACTAATTGGAGGGTCCTCTACAACGTGGAGTAGTTGTTGGAACAAGAAAATCGTTCGTTCTTGCCATATACAAGTCTAGCCGAATGAAGATGTTGAATGGAAAAAGGTAAGGTTCAAACCTCTTTTCATATGTTATGGATGTTGGTGTGTGTTGTGGAATGTGGAGATGGATGAAGTTCATGAAGTTGTGGTGTGTGTGAGTGTGGTCGTGTGTGTGTGAGGTTGTGTAGGAGTAAAGAACTAATGTATTTAGCCAGTTTGGAATGTGTATTATGGATAGTTGTACATGTGGGAGAGTGTGTAGGAATGAATGTGTTATATCCCGCATTTTTGTGCGTTCGGATAACTCAAGGTACTTGCGGGAAGATAATAAGCGAGGTCATATTTTATTTTGTTGAGCATAAAAGTCGGTTATGAAAACCTTGAAGTGGAAATAATAAGAAAGGCTAGGGGTTAAGAGGTAAATTCGCGAAATGACCCGTGAAAATATGGGGAGAGCTTAAGGGGCGAAATTTGGAATTTTGGAAAAAATTTATTTTTCATGGGTTGCAAGAGAAAAAGGCTTGGGCCTAAAATTAATAAATTGGTTGGGCCAAGTGGTCATCCAAGTGGTGTGGGCTTAAGCCCACATAAAAGCTTAATGAATAAGCTTAAAAGAAGACTAAGTCTTCATGAATTGTCACAATTTCTCTAGAAATTTCATGAGACTAAGAACAAAAGAAAGAAGGAGAAAGGGAGATATGGCCATTCGGCCTTTGTGAGAAAAAAAAAAGAAAACCGTAGAAAAAAAAAAAAGAAAGAGAGGAGGAAGAGAGGAAGTTCTCAACGTGTGCTTCATATCCAAACCACTCCTTGGAGGGTTCTTGACATAGTAAGCTATTGGAACCAAGGGAAAACACAATCTTGGAAAGTCTTCTATTATAGCTAAGTGAAGAATTCAAGCAAAGAGGTAAGAATTCATTCCTCTTTTATATGTTGTGGACGTGTAAACATGTTGAGGTGTATGAAAATGGATGAAATTCATATGGTGGAAATATGTAGGTGTGTGGCCGTGACCTTCAAAGGCAATCCGTGTGTGTGTATGTGTTGTGTGT
>NW_026726407.1:0-37155 GCF_029784015.1 Lycium ferocissimum | reverse complement strand
TGTAATATTCTAACGAGAATATTTCGATGGTAATCATGATAATGATGATGTAAGGAGGAAAATATGTCTATGACAAGTATGACAAGAACGATTCCATGACTAAGAGCCTTAAGTTAAGAATCCAATGCGAGTATGAAAGTGTTAAACTAGTTCTTGGTCTTCAATTTTATTCCTTGGTTACGATACTATTTTCTAAGTATTTCAAGCATATGAACTAACGTTTATGATGTCCATGGTTTCGTTTCATGTTTTTTTTCAATATTATTTTCCATTGATAGTCCCGCCTTATAATTATCGTTCCTTCAAAGTGAGATATATGTATATGTACATGGGGGGGGGGAAGGGATACATGTATATGTGGGGGGAATGGGAAGGAAACATGTTTCATTGCCACCTGGTGTTTGGCTTATCATCCCGGACGCGGGATGCCCGACAACGGATATATGGGCGAGCCGACGTATTTCGGCGCTATGTGGGCGAGCCGACGTTGTTCGGTGCTATGACATGACACGATATGCTATGACATGACACGATACGATATGATATGATATGATATGATATGATATGATATGACACGATATGATATGATATGATACTATATGACATGATATGACATGATATGATATGATATGATATGATACGACATGATGTGATATGATATGATATGATATGCTATGACAAGATACGACATGATATGAGTTCTATTTTCTATGTCTACGAAAAAGAAACATTTTTTTTTTCTAAAAGGGGAATACAAGCATGCGTGGTATCCAGCTTGAAAAGGGTATTCCTATGTGCAGGTTACTTTCTCTCATCCCACTATATGTCCTATGGACCTATGACATGATTGTTCATACTTCGTGTCTTTGCTTGCATTATTAGTTCCATGCCTTACATACTCGGTACATTATTCGTACTGACGCCCCTTTTTGTGGGCGCTGCGTTCCATGCCGCGCGAGTCGGCCAGGCGGACGCACTTGACTCCTAGAGCTCCATCGGCCAGTTGCAGCGGCCGCTCCCGGTTGTTCGGAGCCTCGGTTCTTTTGGTACTATTTTGTGTATATATATATGTTTGAACGCAGCATTACTCTACTCTTCCTATGTATATGTGTACTATGTTTAGAGGCGCGTAGACAGATATGTACAGTTAGATGTTTTGTACCTTGGTGGTCCTTGTCGCTGTATAATGTGACAAAGAACGTTTGCTAGTGTTATATCCCGTATTTTCGCATGTTCGGAAAAATTGGAAATAATTTTGGTTTGTAAGAAATAAGGTAATGATTGATTTTATGTAGCACATGAGTTGTTTATGGAAAAAAAATTAATGTGGAAGTGTCGAGGAAGGCTAAGGGCAAAATGGGAATTTTGGAGATTAGTTTCGGGAATTCTAAAATGTGACCAATAAGTCATTGGGCTCAAAAAAAGATGAAAATTTTAGGCCCAAATGCATGGGGTGGCCGGCCACATGGCCAAGCCCACCAAAGAAAATTTAATATTTTCCATGTGCTAAATTACTTATAAAGGGATCACTTATCCCTTAGAAGATTCATGAAACAAGAAGAGAAAAACAAAACACAAAGAAGAGAAACATCAAGGGCCTATTCGGCCAACAAGAAAAAAAAAAAAAAATTTCTAGCCTTCAACTTTGATCTTAAAATCTTCTTCTTCTTGATTTCTTAATGAGTTGGGATGCTCTTCGACGTGGTACAATTAGTTTAGCGAGAAAACCACGTTTGCGGCAAGTGGAAGGTTGGAGAAAAGGTAAGAATTTTATGTTATTATGATGTTATGAAGGTTTGTTTGTGTTGTAGTATATAGCAATGAGTAGAAACTATGGAAATATGAAAGTTTGCAAGATGGGTGTATATATATATAGGTGGCCGTATATGTGTATATTGTTGTATACATATGATGAGTTGAATTTTATGTTATGTTCTAGTGGTAGTGGTGATGGACTTTATATTGAAAAATGAAAGTTGAATGAATTTAGTTGAGGTTGGTAATGTGGTGTTGGCCGTGTGGTACTCTATGAGGGAATGGGAATGAATTAATTTTGTTTAATATGTTAGTTGTGTTGTCGTGATCCTTATAGTGTAAAGGAAGGAAAAATGGTTTAGGTTGGCATTGAAATGTAATGTAGAAGATTATGACATATTAGTATAATTTTATGATATTATGGAAACGAAGTGGTTAAGGTGCAAATATGATTATTGTTATTGATGAAATGGAATATGGAAATATGTTATGAATATGTATGTTGAACATTAGAAGTTTCGGATGAATTATGGTCTTGGTGGAGAATTTGTATATTTTGTATATTTTGTGAATATTTTGTAAAATGATATGAAATGATTTCGGATTGTGTTGGAGTGATCTTGATTAGTAAATGAATATGAGAATAATGATATTGATTTGAAAGTGTGAAGTTGGATTGGAAGTTGATGTGTTATGTAAAAAGGTAGACAATATATGTTAAAATGCGTTTCAATTAAATTTTTGATGTTATTGGTATTGTTGTTGGTTTGGTTGTTGATATTTGGGCCGAGTTGAATCTAGGGGGATGTTGTGTGTATAGGGGAGATGCCGCCCAAATTTCCGTAGACAAACATTGATTGAGATTGAATTCTTAAAGCTTTATGATTAATATTTGGTAAATGTGACCAATTATAGATTTTGACGAAACGGATTTGAATTTGGAGAAGCGTAAGGAGCGAATAAGGTATGTAAGGCTTACCTCTTCTTTCTTTGGCATGTCTTAGATGTAATAGGCTTGAATACGTGTCTCGGGGACCACTCTAATTCTAGAAATCCGAGCTTGAATTTGACTACTATTCATTCGGTAAGAGAATTGAATCAAATGCTTACGAATAGTTGAAAGAATTGTTTGAACACCTAGAACTTGCATGAATAGGATTCGATTACCCTAAAACTCTCATAAGTAATGTCATGAAACGTATTATACGCAAACTGTGTACGCCGCCTCATTTGACCCGAGGTGGGCCCCTAGTTTCCGAGATTTCTCCACGTTGGCTTAATTGACTTATTTTAAGCGATATGCAAGTACGATTTTTGACTAAGTTTCGACTATTAAAAAGTGATCGTTTGACTATTCCATTGAGTCCTATGATATGCTTTGCCATGTACTAACGATCCCAAAGGTTTTGTCCTTGATATAATTCGTCGCAACTCGAAAGGTACGATCTATGGCTATTGTAGGATTTCTTTTAAATGATCTATCACCCGAATTGTTCTTCCGAGTCTTGACAAACGCAGTATGTTTTATATTGCATATGGTTTTCTCACTACTCGCTCGTGCGAACTGTTATGACATCTTTCACTGCGTCCCGGGCCAGGGCATGTATTCGTGCAATTCCACTGCATTGTTCACCGCGTCCCTCACTAGAGGGCCGGGGCATGTTATATATATATATATATATACTTATGATGATGATGTGATGACGGGGAGGTGGCCGCATGTGGCATATGATGATTCCTCTCCCGCGTCCCTCACTAGAGGGCGGGCACGTTACACATATATACATGATGATTTTACTTACCGCGTCCCTCACTAGAGGGCCGGGGCATGTTATGTATGCATATGTTCATGATGATTTCTTTAATTATGATACTCAGTCCATTAATGATTTTGAAAAAAAAAAAGATTTACGTTCAAGGTAAGTTTTATGAGATCCGGTTACTGTACTACTTTTCTGTCCTCTTTATTTCCGTATGATTCAGTTATTGTGTTTACTACTTTACATACTCAGTACATATTTCGTACTGACCCCCGGTCTTCGGGGGCTGCGTTTTACGTACGCCGCGGTACGGATACACGTTTGAGTGAGCCGCCGCCTTCGGTCCCCGTTCGGCCTATCTTGAAGAGCTCCTTGTCCGGTGCCTAGATTTTGCACAGTTTTTTGTTACATTCGTGTATGTTTGTTCGGGGGTACGGCGGGGCCCCGTCTCGTCATATGACTTTATTACTCCGTGTGTAAGTCCGTAGACATGTACCGTAGGCGTGGCTATATCCGTATGTACCTATATGCACGTATCGTATGTTTGGGCGGATTTATTCACCGCGCGTATTGTCGGCTCGCCTATATATGTGTATATGGATAAGTTGGCCCTGTGTGGCCTTTGTTGGTATTTTCTGTGTGCAGGTAAATTTTGGTTAGTAAGAAAAACAGAGGAAACTCTGCCCAAATTTTTTTTTAAAATACCTGAGTTATTATCTTTGGCTTTTGGTACGTACGGGTGCCCAGTTCGGGCGCTAGTCACGGCCTACGGGGTTGGGTCGTGACAAAAGTGGTATCAGAGCGGTTAGTCCTCGGAGTGTCTACAGGCCGTGTCTAGAGAGTCGTTTATCGGTGTGTTGTGCACCACATCTATAAACGAGGAGGCTCAGACATTTAGTGTCACGACCCAACCCCGTAGGCCGTGACTAGTGCCCGAGTTGGGCACTCAAACACGCTCATCGAACCCGAATCACACACAGCTGGCTTATGCCGATACGAATATCAAATGCTACTTCAAACACATCTCAAACTCAAACACATATATATGCATATATCGAAAGCCGATAAGGCTATCCGATGCTCCTTTATTTAAAATATATAATATACAAACACACACGTACGGGTAGGCACACAACCCACATATACATCTACGCCTCTAAACAAACCAACGAGAATCATATGACGGGACGGGCCCCGCCGTGCCCCGAACACACACACATATATGCAACGAACGAGTATATACCAAGATATAGGCTCCGGATGAAAGGAGCACTCCAACACGACAGATAGGTCTCTTAACCGGCGGGTCGCCAACCGGTCGTCCGTACTGCGGGCATGAAACGCAACCCCCGAAGAAAGCGGGGTCGATGCGGAATATGTACTGAGTATGCAAAGCAGAAATACAGTAAATAGATCTGAGCCACACTCGAAACAGGAGTACCGAAAGTAAGTACATTTCCAAAATGCCAAACGGTTATTTTCAAAATACAAATCATGCAAAAGGGCACGAAAACATGGTCGCCCGCTGTCGATGGCGCCATAACACAAGATAACACCGGAAAGGTTTCAAATCTCCGTACAACCCCGAACGCAACACATCATCACAACACATCATAAGCCATATCACAAAGATAACTCCATAAACGGAACCCGGCCCTATGGCGAGGTCTCGGGAACCGTAACACAAAGATAACACCGGAATATATCATAGTGCGCACGACAACAAAACCGGCCCGGAACCGCGAACGATATACCAACAACCGCACGAGCGAGTCGTGAGTAACCATATGCATAAAATCATTATCATAGGTTCAAAAAGTAAGTAAAATGACCGTACTTGGGAATCGGGAAAATCGTCGTACCAAACTCTCTCAAACGTCATCATAAAGGTACAAAGGAAGGTCGCGGGACCCACGGACGAGTGTCAACCCGAGCCGGGCCCGCCTATGGAAAACAAACTCATCACACGTCATACAACCTCCCACGACGATATCGAGGCAATCCGAGCCCTTAGCCGGAAGTTATGAGCGTTCGTAGTTTCAACATCGCTAAAAATGGAACTCTTTTGAAAACCAAGTTTTTATGCAACTTTAAAAAAATCAATTTTTCCAACAACATCAAAACCAATATTTTCCCACATCAACATACGAGTACCAAAAGACAAACGCGAATCATAGACATGCTCGGATTGTAAGAATGGAATTTCCTCGAGGCTAGTATCGTAGCCTATATTGAACTAAGACATGCCAAAAGAAAGAAGAGTTAAGCTTTACATACCTCGCTTGCACACCACGCTAATCCAACTCAAAATTATATCTCGAACTCTCCAAGATCTACATGACATTAATAAATACCCACGTCAACCAAGCATTTAGAAATTCATCTCCAACTAACACATAATCCTACGGAAAATTGGGCAGCACTTCCTTTATAAATAGACCAACCCCGAGAATTCAACTCGGCCAAATTCAACAACACAACAACACCAACAATCATTCCAACCATACCCATAATCAATTCAAACATATTTGAACACTAAAGATTCTTCTCCACACATTCCAACAACATTCCAATTATGCTTACTACAACTACATACTTACAAACCAATATGTAATCAAACTAACGCATATTCAATTATCAATCCAAAACCACTCAATCGACATTCAAGAACTCTTTAAATAATTCATACAATATTTCCAACAACCCAACAAATACTCCAGTCCACCCGAATTGGTCCCCAAACCCGAGAACCTCAACTCTAACACATTTCTCGGTTTTAAATCATGATTTGCTCCAACAATTCATACTCTAACCATGCCATTTCCCTAAATATAAAAATCACACTAAACACACAAAATCTTCCAAAACAGCCCACAACACTTACAATACCAATTCGAATCATTAAACTCTTATTTCCAACATAGATTCCACATAACAACAACAACCAAAATTCCAAGAAAACTAATTCATTTCTTGACTCATACAAAAGGCCATATTCGGCCAACACACCATACATATATACTTTATGATTTTCATTCATTTCAACACTCCACAATAATCAAACAAGCCACATAAACTTAATTCATCACTTAGACACACAACACACATGCACACGGCCAACTACCATGTACACGGCTTCAACTTCAATTACAAAAGTCTCCATGAATTTCATCCATAACAACATACAACAACACACATAAACCTTCCATAACTCATAAAACATGATTAGAATTTACCTTTCTTCACAACTCCTCAATTTATCCAAAGTTGGCCAAGGATGAAAACGAACAATCCAACGCTTCCAACGTCGCTTCCACGCTAATAAGCACTCTTGAATTAGTGGGTTTGCTTGAAGAAATAAATTTTTGGAAGGCTAGCTTTGTCTTAATTTTTTTCAAGTTGGCCGAATGGTTGGAGTTTTTGCTCTCTAAGGTTCTTGATTCTTCTAATGTCTTGAGAAGATGATAAAATGGTCCCTTAAGTCATGATCTTTTAAACAACTAATAGCCAACCATGTGGCCATGGCCCACTCACCAAGGTGGCCGGCCACATGGCCATATTTCATTTGTTTTTTTTTTCAATAATAGCCAACTTCCTTAATTCCATCTTTGGTCCCAAATGTTTCTTTAATGTTTCCATACCAATAACGTCATACACACTTAGGTCGCATGACAAAATCGAAGGTCACACGTCTCGACTTCGTAACCCGGAATGGTCTTAACCCTAACTTTTCGTAGTTAACCCGAATCGTCCCGTCGTTCAAAATACGGGATGTAACATTTAGGATGTTACCTTTCCTTCTGATCTTAGATCGTGCGATAGAGCGGTATTACCAGGATGACTCCCTTCTAACGAACTGTTATGTTTTCGGCATGCCTCCGAGAAAGGCGACTGCCGAAGGGGGCAAGTTTCATTCATTGAGAGACTAGTCGGGGCCGAGAGATTACCAGTGGCCCATGTTCACCCCGAGCCGGATATTGTTCTTCATCCTCCGGCGGCGAGTCCCCGCCACCCCATCACCGTTGTTTGTTCGCCACGGCAGAGACCTTAACGGAGGCCCCCGAGATTGTTCGCAACCTTAGCCCTCCGATCGGGGCGGGAGGATGTAGCCACAGGACGCAACTACGCCGCGTAGGATAGCTCCTCCGTGACAGGACATACGGGTAGGGGATGACCGGCGATAGGATCACAAATGCATTTACGAAGCATAAAAACGTGGAATCAAAGCCCGAGACCCCAAATTAGAGAGACGCGGCGCACGCCGCGACTTATTAGGGCCTTTGCCGAGTTTTTCGGATAACACGATAAAGGCCGCACGATATAATTGGTTGAGTCTCATGAGCCTTCCAGGGATACCGGCGGTACCCTCCGGCAACACAGAATCTCCGAGGCTTTCCTTTCGCTCATTTGATACCTTCAGGCTAATCACCAACCTGTGTTCGAATTATCGTCGAGGCGATTTGTCGTCCGGGAGACGGGGGCCTCGGATAAGTTCGATTCTGTCTGGCCAACACGCTCCTCAATTTATTTCGCCAACGTCGAACCATCCAATCGGTATGTTGTCGGTGGATGATTAGCCTCGATTGGTGCCATTGTATGTCGATCGCTCTGGAGCACGGACATTATTATAGGCAAATTCAACCAATGGCATGGAGTGATCATCCCAACCGCCGTCAGAGACCAATAGGGGCCGGAGCCCCAAGATATCTTCGGTACGGCACGTGGAGAGTTTCGCTCGGCGGCCTCGGGCCGGGGTATTCGTCCCGTACTAAGACCCCCCCACGGTTCCCGGGCAATTTTGACGACATATTCGGGAGCCGGTTTGAGTTCTAGACCTTCGGGGTCACGGTCGAGGGGGGGTCCGAGTCGGACGAGGCCATCTATGACTCGCATAATCCTCGGTGCGGCGGCCGTATCCGGGGAAAGTGCGCGTCGGCGTCCAGGGCGCTTGTTTTGCCCCGGATGGCGGTCGCTATGGCCATGTTACGAGGGATTGCCCGTATCGGGATGGTTCATATGGTGCGGTCCTCCCACCGGGTCGGTCGGAATCTCCGTCCTCATCAGCGGCGCGCCCTACGGGCGTGGCATGCGGCACCAACGGGCCGTGGTAGAGGCCGCGGCGAGTCCCGAGTTCCGGACCTTTCCTTCGAACCACGTATTTGCTTTTTCATAGGCAGATCGGAGGCACCACCGGATGCGGCTACGGGTACGAATCCTCACTAGAATTTATGTTCTCATATGTGCGTATCTGTGATATAATTGTTGCGTAATAGCGGTAGATGGAAAACCTGAGGGTTAGTAACCTAGTATTTATAAACAACGGTAGTTAAGGTGTGTATATTGTTATTACAGACCCGGAAGTCTAGGATGGAAAGTGGTAATATCCATAAGTGACCGTGAATAGGTAAAAGCGAGAGAGGGGCAAAACGGTAATTGTGCTACGAGGGCGTTCGGAAATCTGTCAAGACTTTACTTTACTCCGAAGTGCGTGACGAAGGTCCTGTAGTTAGCTGAACGCGATTATGCTAACGCTAGAGCACCGTATTTCGTCGTAGTCCCGAAGTTAAGCGTGCTTGGATAAGGGAAATCCTAGACGGTGCGACCCACTCGGGAAGTTCTGAAAGTTTTACAACTTTAGTCATAAGAAGCAATGGAGCTAGAGTAGTCTAAAGGGATCTAGAATATCCTGAGTAGGCGGAAATCTTAAGAGGTCGCGTAGGCCGGAGCAGACTAGGTCGGGTAAAAACGAAAACGGTATGTGCCCACTCGGCACTAAAGTTAGGATCAGTTTGAGTAGTGTTTGGGGGAAATCTTTTGTGAGTGAGACGCTGACAGTTATATATGTGTACCGAAAGCGAGATATACTCCGTGCATGACTATGTTAGCGAGTGAATGTATTCCGGTAATTAACGTGACAGCATACGGGAGTTTAATCGAAAACAACAAAGTTCAAGTGAAAAGAAAAATGAATGGCATGAATGTCATAAGGTAATTTGATATCGTTTCAGCTATAGGCTAGAACTCGAAATATGCATAGTGATATCGGAAAGAGAAAGGAAGTGAACGGATGAATAGTAAGAGGGATCGGAACATCGAGACAGAAGTGCGGTCCGATCGAGAGAGAAAAATTGTCACACCCCGATTTCCGATAGGGTGTGATGGGCACCCGACCCTTATCTAGGGCCGAGCGAACCCTCAGACTATCGTAATACTCGTATTCATACTGGGACCTCGACCAAATCATAAATACATAATAAAATTGTATGAAAAACGAACGTACTTTATATCGTTTCAAATCAAACAAAACTTGCGACCGTACAAAACCCGCAATATCATGAATGACAATACGACGGCTTATAGAGCCGCTCACAACTAACATCTTATACACACGACTGCGTACGCAAAGTCTCTAACATGACCCGGATATCATAACACAGACAAACTCCGACTCGGCAGCGCTCCGGAGCAAGTGGAGCTCGCCAATCCCGCTGGAACATCTTCTGCTAATATCTTTAGCTCACCTGGGTGTACCTGCGCGGCATGAAACGCAGCCCCCGAAGAACAGGGGGTCAGTACGGAATATGTACTGAGTATGTAAAGCAGGAAATCCATTTACAGAATCATAACCGGAATGAAAAACTACAGAAAACAAGTATAGGAATCAGAGTCATAACTTGCACCGTGTAGCTCTTGTCGTGTATATACATATACCGGTGAGCAAAACATATCATAATCATATTAGTTCGGAAATCATATGCGAAGTACAGAAAACAGATTTAGTAGTCAGAATGTCAGAAGGCTTAGCTTATTCTTCTTTCTTTTCGAAAAACATTTCTGTCTTACATATATATAGAAAATAGATCGTACTTCGAATATCTATATGTAACACGTAACGTGTCCCGCCCTCCAGCCGAGGGGCTCGGTAAACGAATCATCGGTCGTCATGTCATCACATCGGACGGGACCATCATATTATCGTATCATCGATTATCATAGCATCGATTTTCATATCATCGATCGTCACCTTATCGGACTATCGCATCATCGAATGCACTCATTATATTGTCAGATTTCCACATCACCAAATCATTATATCATCAGATCAAACAGAATAGCATATCATATATCCTATGCGGCCCATAATGGGTCCCGGCGGACGGAACGTGGTCGCCCCTCCTGCCTTGGGCGCCACAACACATCATACTTCGAAAGTTTTCAGATCTCCCCGCATCTCCGTCACACATCATATCACATAACCACGGTACCGGCCGAAAGGGGCCGGCGTACCGGACACATCATAACACCATAATGATATCACATAACCACGGTACCGGCCAAAAGGGGCTCGGCGTACCGGACACATCATACTTCGGAAGCTCATCATACTTCGCATTGTGCGCACGATAGTACCGGCCGGGACTCGGCGAAGGAAGTAACAAACATATGCACGAACGAATCGGGTGATCTATACGCATCTCCAAACATAGACACGGACTTAACGAACAATCAAAACAAACTGTAATTCCGTAATCCAAGCAATAACCAAATCGGGTTTCTTTCGGATGTTATTTGGAACCTATCCAATATAATTTTAAGCATCATAACCACGTATCGGAAATCATATATATATACGAACCTTTATTTCAAACTTAACAAATAAGTGAGTAATCATATTCGGAAGTCAAATTATTAACCATATTAAGTTATATTAACAAGCTATTAAAACTATACAACGGGACATCTTGCGGGCCCACGGGCAAGTACCGATCCGGCCCGAGCCCGCCTATGAATGTCGGGGGATATTATACATTAGGGAACCTCCTACGAGCTTCTCGGAGCGATCCGAGCTCATATGTGAAAGATACGGACGTTCGTAGTTTCCGACTCTTTTATGAACATAATATTTCATGCACATTCATATTCAATCATACAAAGGCATAGAAACCATAATTTAACTACACTATGCATACGGATGTCAAGAAACAAATAAGAATCACGGACATGCTCGGACCGCGGGAGTAGAGTTACCTCGGGGACCATATTATAGCCTACTCATACTAAGACATGCCAAAGGAAGAGAGTGAGCTTTACATACCTTGGCCGCCCTCTACGCTAATCCACGCTTACGTCTCGGCTTCTCGCGATCTACAAAAATGTCATTGGACATCCGACCTTAGCCATAGACATGAAGATTCCAATTCCAAACCATCACTTTTTCTATAAAAATTTCGGCAGCACCTCCCCTATATATTCACCAACCCCGAGAATTCAACTCGGCCAAAAATACAATCAACAAACCCGAGAATGCAACTCGGCCAAATTATCAATAACAATACAAACAATCATATCTTCCAACTTCTACAATTTATTCAAAATATATTCCAACATTAGTAGCTCCTTTTACATAATCCAACAATATTTCATTTATATTCAATTCACAATTGTTCACACATTCAAATACTAATCCGAAACCATTCAACAATATTCAAGAGCACTTCAACAACCCGCACTATATCCCAAACAACCCACCCAACACATGCACTACCCAAATTCTTTCAAGTCCAACAAGAATAATTATAACACATTTTCTTTCTTCCAAATTCATAAACTACACCAACATTCTACATATTAGCAACATTATCCCCACAATTATAAGAAACCATACTAATGTCATATTAACTTCTTCCATAATCCGCAAATGATTACAAACTTTATTTCAAACCATTAAATCTCCATTTAACAACATAAAATCCACAACACAACAACAATCAAAATGCTACATAAAATCACTTCTATACCACACCACTTCCATTCGTCCAACACCCCTATACTTACATATTTCATAAATTTCATTCATTCCCCACTCTACAACATATACAAGACATCCATAATATATGAAAAGAAGAAAAATTCTTACCTTTTCCTCAATTTTCCACTTGACACCAAAAGAGGTTTGCTTGCTTCAATAATTATACCGCGTTGAAGAGGGTCTTTAAATTAGTAGGAATACTAGAGGAATCAATTTTTTTGAATCAAAGATTGAAGGCTAAATTTTTTTCTTCCTCTCTTTCTCAATTCTTTTTTTTTTCCACAAGAAGATGATGACCCCTTTGTGGCTGAATTTTTCTGGAAATGTTTGGAACCCTTTTGCTGAAAAAATGAAGTTTTTTTGTCCCTTTAAAGAAAAGGCCAAAGTCGGTTACTGTAGCTACAGATCTTGTAGAGCGTAGCTTAATGTAGCGGTACCGCTGAAATGAAATGCTGTTTTTGCGTCGACGAGTTCGTTTGTAACGTCTATAATTCTCTACTCCGATGTCCTATCAATGAACGGTTTATTGCGTCATAAACTAGACTCGATGAACTTCATTTAGGCTTTTAAAACACCTTAAAACTCCACATATACTATGAGATATGCGCCTCCAAAGTTGACTAAAATTTCGCCCGCATTTTTTTTTTAAAATTTTCGTCGAACTTATTTTCTTCAATTTGCTCGATCTCGGAATATTCCGAAGCTCCCCATTGCCACGATAAGGTACATGCCATACTCATGCTCTGAAAACGCGGGGTATAACATCCTCCCCCCCTTTAAGAACATTCGTCCTCGAATGTTGAGGCAGAGTTCGCTCCGAGGTGGATATCAATGTTTTTACCCGATCCCCAATTTGGGACTCTAAGTGTCGACGCCGATTATCTACATACGACTTCTGTCGACTCTAGGCTGCTAATAACCTTTCCTAAATGAGCTTTACCTCATTATCTGCTTGCTGAATCATATCTAGGCCAATTAACTTAGTTCCGCCAACATCGTTATTCCTGGTTGGCTCTGCGGTGTGAATTCTTTACAAATATGACCGAGCATCGCTCCACGTCGATGATTCATATAGTTTCATAACATATATTCTCATATTCCATACAATTAATGGTCCATGAACTATTTTCTAACATCCGGTGGCCTCTCTTATTTCATCCACAGGCGCTGCGTTCTTTCTTTCCTTCAAAAATTCCCAGACTACCAATTGTTGCGATTCCCTTTTAAGTCTAAGATAATATGTTCTCCCCCCCTTTTTAAGGGGTTCCTTATACGTCACCATCTTCGAGTACTCTCGTCTCGATTATACTTCATTCCTCATCTTTCTTTCCAACTCTACGCATAACATATCGAAAACTCCTTACCATAAGTCTTTCCCTCACTTTATGTCTATATCCTCATTTGTCCACGTCTTCATACTCTTTCTTTTTCAAATATCCCTGTATTAAGACTTCTCCATTCTTAACCTAACGCGAAAGTAACATCAATTTATTTTTATAACATTTGCACCATTTATTTTTGCTATAATTCGGACTTCGATACTCTTACATCGATTAATGTCTTCCATACCGTAGCACCGATCGGGGCACATATGCCCACCGATACATTCACATATGAGATATCGTACGCCTTCACACATACATGTATATAATTACTATCGGCTAGCCCACAAAATACCTCCGACGCCATTCAAGCCTATCTAAATTTGAAGCTGGCGTACTTTACTCTTTTTTCTAGTCTAGCCTGTTATGTGCTGGGTGGCCTTCCATGGTCTCCAACCATCCCGTATACTCTAAGTTCACTCAGACTATCCTAGCTTTTCATTTGTCTCTTATATCTGAATATATAGAATTCTGGCATCCTTCCCGAAGTCACCACGTCCTCCCACCTTAGCACGCTTAACCTCGAAATTTCGATGGAATTCAATGCCTTAATGCTAATATAATCGCATCCGCTTTCTCATATGGCCTTTATTACGTAATTTGAGGCCGTCAAGATCTTGCGGAGTTCCGAGGCATTTTCGCAATACGTCCTTCTTTGTACAATTACTATTTTACCCTTTTTACTTATATACATGATTATTGCTGTCCGGGCTTCCAAATTCCCGATGGTGGCAAACATACCTTCATCGCCGTTACTTATGAATATTTCGAGTATCGGCCGTTCGGATTTTTACTCACTATTCTTACATAACAATCTCTTTACCACTCCTGCTATTCAGAATCTGCATATGGCAAATATCGACAATATCTCGCAGGACATACGGCTATTTATCACATTTCAACCATCCAGAACTTCCGATTTCAGATAGCAGAACAAATATATCCCAACTTATCCTTATGACCTTTCCATATCATTACCCATCTTCTTCCATCGTATGCGATAAGCTTACATATAAGGAATCTCACTTACTACGACTTGGCTCTATCGCACGATCTGAGACAGAAAGAAGGTCAACAATCCCTAGATGCCCCGTAGCCTCCTGTTTATAAATGTGGCGCGCTTCACACCATAAACAGGACTCTACCGGACACGACTTTGCAGACACCCCTAGGACGAACCGCTCTGATACCAATTTGTCACACCCCGATTTCCGATAGGGTGTGATGGGCACCCGACCCTTATCTAGGGCCGAGCGAACCCTCAGACTATCGTAATACTCGTATTCATATTGGGCCCTCGACCAAATCATAAATACATAATAAAATTGTATGAAAAACGAACGTACTTTATATCGTTTCAAATCAAACAAAACTTGCGACCGTACAAAACCTGCAATATCATGAATGACAATACGACGGCTTATAGAGCCGCTCACAACTAACATCTTATACACACGACTCTGTCTGCAAAGTCTCTAACATGACCCGGATATCATAACACAGACAAACTCCGACTCGGCAGCGCTCCGGAGCAAGTGGAGCTCGCCAATCCCGCTGGAACATCTTCTGCTAATATCTTTAGCTCACCTGGGTGTACCTGCGCGGCATGAAACGCAGCCCCCGAAGAACAGGGGGTCAGTACGGAATATGTACTGAGTATGTAAAGCAGGAAATCCATTTACAGAATCATAACCGGAATGAAAAACTACAGAAAACAAGTATAGGAATCAGAGAGTCATAACTTGCCTGTGTAGCTCTTGTCGTGTATATACATATACCGGTGAGCAAAACATATCATAATCATATTAGTTCGGAAATCATATGCGAAGTACAGAAAACAGATTTAGTAGTCAGAATGTCAGAAGGCTTAGCTTATTCTTCTTTCTTTTCGAAAAACATTTCTGTCTTACATATATAGAAAATAGATCGTACTTCTGAATATCTATATGTAACACGTAACGTGTCCCGGCCCTCCAGTGAGGGGCTCGGTAAACAGAATCATCGGTGATCATGTCATCACATCGGACAGGACCATCATATTATCGTATCATCAGATTATCATAGCATCAGATTTTCATATCATCAGATCGTCACCTTATCAGACTATCGCATCATCGAAACGTCTCATTATATTGTCGTATTTCCACATCACCAAATCATTATATCATCGGATCAAACGAGAATAGCATATCATATATCCTATGCGGCCCATAATGGGTCCGGCGGACGGAACGTGGTCGCCCTCCCCGCCTTGGGCGCCACAACACATCATACTTCGGAAGTTTTCAGATCTCCTGCATCTCCGTCACACATCATATCACATAACCACGGTACCCGGCCAAAAGGGGCTCGGCGTACCGGACACATCATAACACCATAATGATATCACATAACCACGGTACCCGGCCAAAAGGGGCTCGGCGTACCGGACACATCATACTTCGGAAGCTCATCATACTTCGCATTGTGCGCACGATAGTACCGGCCCGGGACTCGGCGAAGGAAGTAACAAACATATGCACGAACAGAATCGGGTGATCTATACGCATCTCCAAACATAGACACGGACTTAACGAACAATCAAAACAAACCGTCATTCCGTAATCCAAGCAATAACCAAATCGGGTTTCTTTCGGATGTTATTTGGAACCTATCCAATATAATTTTAAGCATCATAACCACGTATCGGAAATCATATATATATACGAACCTTTATTTCAAACTTAACAAATAAGTGAGTAATCATATTCGGAAGTCAAATTATTAACCATATTAAGTTATATTAACAAGCTATTAAAACTATACAACGGGACATCTTGCGGGCCCACGGGCAAGTACCGATCCGGCCCGAGCCCGCCTATGAATGTCGGGGATATTATACATTAGGGAACCTCCTACGAGCTTCTCGGAGCGATCCGAGCTCATATGTGAAAGATACGGACGTTCGTAGTTTCCGACTCTTTTATGAACATAATATTTCATGCACATTCATATTCAATCATACAAAGGCATAGAAACCATAATTTAACTACACTATGCATACGGATGTCAAGAAACAAATAAGAATCACGGACATGCTCGGACCGCGGGAGTAGAGTTACCTCGGGGACCATATTATAGCCTACTCATACTAAGACATGCCAAAGGAAGAGAGGTGAGCTTTACATACCTTGGCCGCCCTCTACGCTAATCCACGCTTACGTCTCGGCTTCTCGCGATCTACAAAAATGTCATTGGACATCCGACCTTAGCCATAGACATGAAGATTCCAATTCCAAACCATCACTTTTTCTATAAAAATTTCGGCAAAGCACCTCCCCTATATATTCACCAACCCCGAGAATTCAACTCGGCCAAAAATACAATCAACAAACCCGAGAATGCAACTCGGCCAAATTATCAATAACAATACAAACAATCATATCTTCCAACTTCTACAATTTATTCAAAATATATTCCAACATTAGTAGCTCCTTTTACATAATCCAACAATATTTCATTTATATTCAATTCACAATTGTTCACACATTCAAATACTAATCCGAAACCATTCAACAATATTCAAGAGCACTTCAACAACCCGCACTATATCCCAAACAACCCACCCAACACATGCACTACCCAAATTCTTTCAAGTCCAACAAGAATAATTATAACACATTTTCTTTCTTCCAAATTCATAAACTACACCAACATTCTACATATTAGCAACATTATCCCTACAATTATAAGAAACCATACTAATGTCATATTAACTTCTTCCATAATCCGCAAATGATTACAAACTTTATTTCAAACCATTAAATCTCCATTTAACAACATAAAATCCACAACACAACAACAATCAAAATGCTACATAAAATCACTTCTATACCACACCACTTCCATTCGGCCAACACCCCTATACTTACATATTTCATAAATTTCATTCATTCCCCACTCTACAACATATACAAGACATCCATAATATATGAAAAGAAGAAAAATTCTTACCTCTTTCCTCAATTTTCCACTTGACACCAAAAGAGGTTTGCTTGCTTCAATAATTATACCGCGTTGAAGAGGGTCTTTAAATTAGTAGGAATACTAGAGGAATCAATTTTTTTGAATCAAAGATTGAAGGCTAAATTTTTTTCTTCCTCTCTTTCTCAATTCTTTTTTTTTTCCACAAGAAGATGATGACCCCTTTGTGGCTGAATTTTTCTGGAAATGTTTGGAACCCTTTTGCTGAAAAAATGAAGTTTTTTTGTCCCTTTAAAGAAAAGGCCAAAGTCGGTACTGTAGCTACAGTACTGTAGCAGTACTGTAGCGGTACTGTAGCGGTACTGCTGAAATGCTGTTTTTGCGTCGACAGTTCAGTTTGTAACGTCTATAATTCTCTACTCCGATGTCCTATCAATGAACGGTTTATTGCGTCATAAACTAGACTCGATGAACTTCATTTAGGCTTTTAAAACACCTTAAAACTCCACATATACTATGAGATATGCGCCTCCAAAGTTGACTAAAATTTCGCCCAAGATTTTTTTTTTAAAATTTTCGTCGAACTTATTTTCTTCAATTTGCTCGATCTCAGAATATTTCGAAGCTCCCCATTGCCACGATAAGGTACATGCCATACTCATGCTCTGAAAACGCGGGGTATAACAGCCTCCCCCTTTAAGAACATTCGTCCTCGAATGTTGAGCGTAGTTCGCTCCGAGGTGGATATCAATGTTTTTACCCGATCCCCAATTTGGGACTCTAAGTGTCGACGCCGATTATCTACGCATACGACTTCTGTCGACTCTAGGCTGCTAATAACCTTTCCTAAATGAGCTTTACCTCATTATCTACTTTTCCGAATCATATCTAGGCCAATTAACTTAGTTCCGCCAACATCGTTATTCTGGTTGGCTCTGCGGTGTGAATTCTTTACAAATATGACCGAGCATCGCTCCACGTCGATGATTCATATAGTTTCATAACATATATTCTCATATTCCATACAATTAATGGTCCATGAACTATTTTCTAACATCCGGTGGCCTCTCTTATTTCATCCATGTGCTTTGCGTTCTTTCTTTCCTTCAAAATTCCCGCACTACCAATTGTTGCGATTCCCTTTTAAGTCTAAGATAATATGTTCTCCCCCCCTTTTTAAGGGGTTCCTTATACGTCACCATCTTCGAGTACTCTCGTCTCGATTATACTTCATTCCTCATCTTTCTTTCCAACTCTACGCATAACATATCGAAAACTCCTTACCATAAGTCTTTCCCTCACTTTATGTCTATATCCTCATTTGTCCACGTCTTCATACTCTTTCTTTTTCAAATATCCCCGTATTAAGACTTCTCCATTCTTAACTGCGGGCGAAAGTAACATCAATTTATTTTTATAACATTTGCACCATTTATTTTTGCTATAATTCGGACTTCGATACTCTTACATCGATTAATGTCTTCCATACCGTAGCACCAGTCGCTGGGGCACATATGCCCACCGATACATTCACATATGAGATATCGTACGCCTTCACACATACATGTATATAATTACTATCAGCTAGCCCACAAAATACCTCCAGACGCCATTCAAGCCTATCTAAATTTCAGAACTGTGGCGTACTTTCTGTCTTTTTTCTAGTCTAGCCTGTTATGTGCTGGGTGGCCTTCCATGGTCTCCAACCATCCCGTATACTCTAAGTTCACTCAGACTATCCTAGCTTTTCATTTGTCTCTTATATCTGAATATATAGAATTCTGGCATCCTTCCCAGGGGGTCACCCATCCTCCCACCTTAGCACGCTTAACCTCGAAATTTCGATGGAATTCAATGCCTTAATGCTAATATAATCGCATCCGCTTTCTCATATGGCCTTTATTACGTAATTTGAGGCCAGTCAAGATCTTGCAGGTTCCGAGGCATTTTCGCAATACGTCCTTCTTTGTACAATTACTATTTTACCCTTTTTACTTATATACATGATTATTGCCTGTCCTGGGCTTCCAAATTCCCGATGGTGGCAAACATACCTTCATCGCCGTTACTTATGAATATTTCGAGTATCAGCCCGTTCGGATTTTTACTCACTATTCTTACATAACAATCTCTTTACCACTCCTGCTATTCAGAATCTGCATATGGCAAATATCGACAATATCTCGCAGGACATACGGCTATTTATCACATTTCAACCATCCAGAACTTCCGATTTCAGATAGCAGAACAAATATATCCCAACTTATCCTTATGACCTTTCCATATCATTACCCATCTTCTTCCATCGTATGCAGGCTTACATATAAGGAATCTCACTTACTACGACTTGGCTCTATCGCACGATCTGAGACAGAAAGAAGGTCAACAATCCCTAGATGCCCCGTAGCCTCCTGTTTATAAATGTGGCGCGCTTCACACCATAAACGGGACTCTACCGGACACGACTTTGCAGACACCCCTAGGACGAACCGCTCTGATACCAATTTGTCACACCCCGATTTCCGATAGGGTGTGATGGGCACCCGACCCTTATCTAGGGCCGAGCGAACCCTCAGACTATCGTAATACTCGTATTCATACTGGGCCCTCGACCAAATCATAAATACATAATAAAATTGTATGAAAAACGAACGTACTTTATATCGTTTCAAATCAAACAAAACTTGCGACCGTACAAAACCTGCAATATCATGAATGACAATACGACGGCTTATAGAGCCGCTCACAACTAACATCTTATACACACGACTCTGTCTGCAAAGTCTCTAACATGACCCGGATATCATAACACAGACAAACTCCGACTCGGCAGCGCTCCGGAGCAAGTGGAGCTTGCCAATCCCGCTGGAACATCTTCTGCTAATATCTTTAGCTCACCTGGGTGTACCTGCGCGGCATGAAACGCAGCCCCCTAAGAACAGGGGGTCAGTACGGAATATGTACTGAGTATGTAAAGCAGGAAATCCATTTACGAATCATAACCGAATGAAAAACTACGAAAACAAGTATAGGAATCGGAGAGTCATAACTTGCACGTGTAGCTCTTGTCGTGTATATACATATACCGGTGAGCAAAACATATCATAATCATATTAGTTCGGAAATCATATGCGAAGTACGTAAAAAACGATTTAGTAGTCGAATGTCGAAGGCTTAGCTTATTCTTCTTTCTTTTCGAAAAACATTTACGTCTTACATATATAGAAAATAGATCGTACTTCGAATATCTATATGTAACACGTAACGTGTCCCGCCCTCCGGTGAGGGGCTCGGTAAACAGAATCATCAGACTGTCATGTCATCACATCGGACGGACCATCATATTATCGTATCATCAGATTATCATAGCATCATATTTTCATATCATCAGATCGTCACCTTATCAGACTATCGCATCATCAGAACAGACTCATTATATTGTCAGATTTCCACATCACCAAATCATTATATCATCAGATCAAACAGAATAGCATATCATATATCCTATGCGGCCCATAATGGGTCCCGGCGGACGGAACGTGGTCGCCCCTCCTGCCTTGGGCGCCACAACACATCATACTTCGGAAGTTTTCAGATCTCCTGCATCTCCGTCACACATCATATCACATAACCACGGTACCCGGCCGAAAGGGGCTCGGCGTACCGGACACATCATAACACCATAATGATATCACATAACCACGGTACCCGGCCAAAGGGCTCGGCGTACCGGACACATCATACTTCGGAAGCTCATCATACTTCGCATTGTGCGCACGATAGTACCGGCCCGGACTCGGCGAAGAAGTAACAAACATATGCACGAACGAATCGGGTGATCTATACGCATCTCCAAACATAGACACAGACTTAACGGAACAATCAAAACAAACTGTCATTCCAGAATCCAAGCAATAACCAAATCAGGTTTCTTTCGGATGTTATTTGGAACCTATCCAATATAATTTTAAGCATCATAACCACGTATCGGAAATCATATATATATACGAACCTTTATTTCAAACTTAACAAATAAGTGAGTAATCATATTCGGAAGTCAAATTATTAACCATATTAAGTTATATTAACAAGCTATTAAAACTATACAACGGGACATCTTGCGGGCCCACGGGCAAGTACCGATCCGGCCCGAGCCCGCCTATGAATGTCGGGGATATTATACATTAGGGAACCTCCTACGAGCTTCTCGGAGCGATCCGAGCTCATATGTGAAAGATACGGACGTTCGTAGTTTCCGACTCTTTTATGAACATAATATTTCATGCACATTCATATTCAATCATACAAAGGCATAGAAACCATAATTTAACTACACTATGCATACGGATGTCAAGAAACAAATAAGAATCACGGACATGCTCGGACCGCGGGAGTAGAGTTACCTCGGGGACCATATTATAGCCTACTCAATCTAAGACATGCCAAAGGAAGAGAGGTGAGCTTTACATACCTTGGCCGCCCTCTACGCTAATCCACGCTTACGTCTCGGCTTCTCGCGATCTACAAAAATGTCATTGGACATCCGACCTTAGCCATAGACATGAAGATTCCAATTCCAAACCATCACTTTTTCTATAAAAATTTCGGCAAAGACCTCCCCTATATATTCACCAACCCCCGAGAATTCAACTCGGCCAAAAATACAATCAACAAACCCGAGAATGCAACTCGGCCAAATTATCAATAACAATACAAACAATCATATCTTCCAACTTCTACAATTTATTCAAAATATATTCCAACATTAGTAGCTCCTTTTACATAATCCAACAATATTTCATTTATATTCAATTCACAATTGTTCACACATTCAAATACTAATCCGAAACCATTCAACAATATTCAAGAGCACTTCAACAACCCGCACTATATCCCAAACAACCCACCCAACACATGCACTACCCAAATTCTTTCAAGTCCAACAAGAATAATTATAACACATTTTCTTTCTTCCAAATTCATAAACTACACCAACATTCTACATATTAGCAACATTATCCCTACAATTATAAGAAACCATACTAATGTCATATTAACTTCTTCCATAATCCGCAAATGATTACAAACTTTATTTCAAACCATTAAATCTCCATTTAACAACATAAAATCCACAACACAACAACAATCAAAATGCTACATAAAATCACTTCTATACCACACCACTTCCATTCGGCCAACACCCCTATACTTACATATTTCATAAATTTCATTCATTCCCCACTCTACAACATATACAAGACATCCATAATATATGAAAAGAAGAAAACTTCTTACCTCTTTCCTCAATTTTCCACTTGACACCAAAAGAGGTTTGCTTGCTTCAATAATTATACCGCGTTGAAGAGGGTCTTTAAATTAGTAGGAATACTAGAGGAATCAATTTTTTTGAATCAAAGATTGAAGGCTAAATTTTTTTCTTCCTCTCTTTCTCAATTCTTCTTTTTTTTCCACAAGAAGATGATGACCCCTTTGTGGCTGAATTTTTCTGGAAATGTTTGGAACCCTTTTGCTGAAAAAATGAAGTTTTTTTGTCCCTTTAAAGAAAAGGCCAAAGTCGGTTACTGTAGCTACAGTACTGTAGCAGTACTGTAGCAGTACTGTAGCAGTACTGTAGCGGTACTGCTGAAATGAAATGCTGTTTTTGCGTCGACAGTTCAGTTTGTAACGTCTGTAATTCTCTACTCCGATGTCCTATCAATGAACGGTTTATTGCGTCATAAACTAGACTCGATGAACTTCATTTAGGCTTTTAAAACACCTTAAAACTCCACATATATTATGAGATATGCGCCTCCAAAGTTGACTAAAATTTCGCCCAGCATTTTTTTTAAAATTTTCGTCGAACTTATTTTCTTCAATTTGCTCGATCTCGGAATATTCCGAAGCTCCCCATTGCCACGATAAGGTACATGCCATACTCATGCTCTGAAAACGCGGGGTATAACAAAAATGCAGGCGTAAGGCGAATATGATCAGAGAGTAATATAAGTATACCCCTAAAGGGGGGAAGCGGACACGAGAAATGTAAGTGCCGGATAGAGACAATTAATACCACAATGTAGTTGACGCGGATGCTCCGTCTACTGGTACGGTTCCCTATCGGGATGAGTTAGTAAAATCTAAGAGCCATGAAAAGGGAGTACGAAAGGGTAGGCCGTAAGTGAATACCAGGACGGAAAAAAAAATGGGTGGAACAGGGTGAATCAGGAGTAGGAAAGATCGGAATCGAGATTAAAGGCACTTTATACAAGTTGTACCGGAAGGGTTAACGAGAGGAGTTCGGATTCGGTAATACCAATACGGTGATGATAATTTAGGTGCATTAAGGAAGGAGTGAAGATAGTTGGGACTAGGTTACCGAGATAGAATTTGCACCAAGGACAAATAGGATATAGTTATGGTTTGACCAAAGTGTCTAGTTCGATACCGGGTGTGAGATAAGAAAGGTGACCCAGTGAAAACGTAAGGATTTGTGAAGCCATACTAAGGTGTTTCTGGATTAAAATTGTGAACCTCTGCATATTCTTGTAAAAACAAAACTGCCACATAATGCGTGGTCGGAATGGAAGCAAAACCTAAGTAAGGGGATGGTAGCGGAGTTGAATTAAAGATAAGGGAAACCCCCGAGATTCCTATAAGACCTTACGGGACCAGTTGAACATTCGAGGACGAATGTTCTAAAGGGGGGAAGGATGTTATATCCCATATTTTCGCATGTTCGGGAAAATTGGAAATAATTTTGGTTTGTAAGAAATAAGGTAATGATTGATTTTATGTAGCATGAGTTGTTTATGGAAAAAAATTAATGTGGAAGTGTCGAGAAGGCTAAGGGCAAAATGGGAATTTTGGAGATTAGTTTCGGGAATTCTAAAATGTGACCAATAAGTCATTGGGCTCAAAAAATGATGAAAATTTTAGGCCCAAATGCATGGGGTGGCCGGCCACATTGGCCAAGCCCACCAAAAAATTTAATATTTTCCATGTGCTAAATTACTTATAAAGGGATCACTTATCCCTTAGAAGATTCATGAAACAAGAAGAGAAAAACAAAACACAAAGAAGAGAAACATCAAGGGCCTATTCGGCCAACAAGAAAAGAAAAGAAAAAATTTCTAGCCTTCACTTTGATCTTAAAATCTTCTTCTTCTTGAATTCTTAATGAGTTGGGGATGCTCTTCGACGTGGTACAATTAGTTTAGCGAGAAAACCACGTTTGCGGCAAGTGGAAGGTTGGAGAAAAGGTAAGAATTTTATGTTATTATGATGTTATGAAGGTTTGTTTGTGTTGTAGTATATAGCAATGAGTAGAAACTATGGAAATATGGAAGTTTGCAAGATGGGTGTATATATATATATATATATAGGTGGCCGTATATGTGTATATTGTTATACATATGGTGAGTTGAATTTTATGTTATGTTCTAGTGGTAGTGGTGATGGACTTTATATTGAAAAATGAAAGTTGAATGAATTTAGTTGAGGTTGGTAATGTGGTGTTGGCCGTGTGGTACTCTATGAGGGAATGGGAATGAATTAATTTTTGTTTAATATGTTAGTTGTGTTGTCGTGATCCTTATAGTGTAAAGGAAGGAAAAATGGTTTAGGTTGGCATTGAAATGTAATGTGAAGATTATGACATATTAGTATAATTTTATGATATTATGGAAACGAGAAGTGGTTAAGGTGCAAATATGATTATTGTTATTGATGAAATGGAATATGGAAATATGTTATGAATATGTATGTTGAAGATTAGAAGTTTCGGATGAATTATGGTATTGGTGGAGAATTTGTATATTTTGTGAATATTTTGTAAAATGATATGAAATGATTTCGGATTGTGTTGGAGTGATCTTGATTAGTAAATGAATATGAGAATAATGATATTGATTTGAAAGTGTGAAGTTGGATTGGAAGTTGATGTGTTATGTAAACAGGTATACAATATATGTTAAAATGCGTTTTAATTAAATTGTTGATGTTATTGGTATTGTTGTTGGTTTGGTTGTTGATATTTGGGCCGAGTTGAATCTCAGGGGATGTTGTGTGTATAGGAGAATGCTGCCCAAATTTCCGTAGACAAACATTGATTGAGATTGAATTCTTAAAGCTTTATGATTAATATTTGGTAAATGTGACCAATTATAGATTTTGGACGAAACGGGATTTGAATTTGGAGAAGCGTAAGGAGCGAATAAGGTATGTAAGGCTTACCTCTTCTTTCTTTGGCATGTCTTAGATGTAATAGGCTTGAATACGTGTCTCGGGGACCACTCTAATTCTAGAAATCCGAGCTTGAATTTGACTACTATTCATTCAGTAGAATTGAATCAAATGCTTACGAATAGTTGAAAGAATTGTTTGAACACCTAGAACTTGCATGAATAGGATTCGATTACCCTAAAACTCTCATAAGTAATGTCATGAAACGTATTATACGCAAACTTGTGTACGCCGCCTCATTTGACCCGAGGTGGGCCCCTAGTTTCCGAGATTTCTCCGTTGGCTTAATTGACTTATTTTAAGCGATATGCAAGTACGATTTTTGACTAAGTTTCGAACTATTAAAAAGTGATCGTTTTGACTATTCCATTGAGTCCTATGATATGCTTTGCCATGTACTAACGATCCCAAGGTTTTGTCCTTGATATAATTCGTCGCAACTGCGAAAGGTACGATCTATAGCTATTGTCGATTTCTTTTAAATGATCTATCACTGAATTGTTCTTCCTCTTGACAAAATGGTGTATGTTTTATATTGCATATGGTTTTCTCACTACTCTGCTCGTGCGAGTTGTTATGGCATCTTTCCTTTGCGTCCGGGCCGGGGGACCATGTATTCGTGCAATTCCACCTGCATTGTTCACCGCGTCCCTCACTAGAGGGCAGGGGCATGTTATATATATATATATATATATTATGATGATGATGTGATGACGGGAGGTGGCGATTATGGCATATGATGATTCCTCTCACTACGTCCCTCGCTGGAGGCGGGGCACGTTACACATATATACATGATGATTTTACTTACCGCGTCCCTCACTAGAGGGCCGGGGCATGTTATGTATGCATATGTTCATGATGATTTCTTTAATTATGATACTCGATCCATTAATGATTTTGAAAAAAAAAAATGATTTACGTTCAAAAGGTAAGTTTTTATGAGATCGTTCTTATACTACTTTTACTGTCCTCTTTATTTCCGTATGATTCGGTTATTGTGTTTACTTGCTTTACATACTCGTTTACATATTTCGTACCGACCGCACATCTTCGGGGGTCGTTTCATGCCGCGCGGTACAAATACACATTTGAGTGAGCCGCCGACTTAGGGTCCCCTTTTCGTTCGGCTATCTTGAAAAGCTCCCTTGTCGGGGCCCGGTTTTTGTACGCCTCTTTTGTTACATTCGTGTATGTTTGTTCAGGGTACGGCGGGGCCCTGTCCCATCATATGACTTTATTACTGCGTGTAGAGTCTGCGTAGACATGTACAATAGGTGGCTATATACGACTATATGCACGTATCGTATGTTTGGGCGGTTTATTCACCGCGCCCCCTTTGTCGGCTCGCCTATATATGTGTATATGGATAAGTTGCCCCTGTGTGGCCTTTGTTGGTATTTTTACGTATGCAAAAATTTTGGTTAGTAAGAAAAACGGAAGGAAACTTCGCCCAAATTTTTTTTAAAATACTGAGTTATTATCTTTGGCTTTTAGTACGTACGGGTGCCCAGGTTCGGGGCGCTAGTCACGGCCTATGGGGTTGGGTCGTGACAGCTAGCCTATGTTTATATTGTGCTATTAATGTTAAGTGACAAAGAAGAAAAAAAAATACGGTGATGTTCATACGGCCCACTTAGTGATAAGAATACGACACGAGGTAAGAGGTGCTCGGTACAAGTATCGTGTCACGACCCAACTCCGTAGGCTGTGACTTGTGCCCTAGTTGGGCACTCATACGTACCTTATCCTAAATTAGCAAAATATTAAAAATAAGCAGAAATGATAGTTTAATGATGTCGAGTGGATATGGCGCACGAAGGCCGATAAGGCCGTCACAACACAGGGATAAGCCCTAAACGTACGCAAAACTCACGAAACATATACAGAACCCACACCACATGTCTACAGACCTCTACAGAACCAAAGCATAATCATATGACGGGACAGGGCCCCGTCGTACCCCAGAATAAATATGTACAAATGCAACATAAAGTCTGTACCAAAATATGGGCCCCGGACAAAGGAGCACTTCAAACAGCTGAACAGATAACCTAGGCGAGCGGGTCAACAAATCAAACGTCTGTACCTGCGCGGCATGAAACGCAGCCCCCGAAGAACAGGGGGTCAGTACGGAATATGTACTGAGTATGTAAAGCAGAGACTGTACTAAATAAAATTAAAATCAGAACAGAATGTGCGGAGAATGAACAAGGTACATGGGAAATCAAAAATGCATATCAAAAGTCATAAATAATGCATGCGAGAAAAACATATGCCAAAACCGCCCCCGCTATGGGACTCGGTGAGACGAACATGGCGCCCCCGTCTCCGGCGCCATAACATCATATATTCGAGTAAAGGAATATCTCAGAAACACATCATAACATACCAAATGGCCATATCACATCACATCATCGGATATCGGAATATATGTACATGGCACATCATACTTCGGACCCGTGTACATGTCATACACCCCACACCGAGGCACGACGAACAATGCAGAGGAAAGCGCTTGATAACAAATCCTGGCCCGGGCTCAGTGAAGGAAGCATTGAGGCATCCACGAGTAGAGTAGTGAGAAACTAAATGCAATGCAAAATATAAAATATTTACACAGACTCGACCGAACAGTCCAAATGACAAATCATTAGAATGAAGTCGGACGATAATCATAGTACATACCTTTCGGACGTCACGGTGGGTTATGTCAGGGCAGAACTTTCGAATTCGTGGTACATATCAAATCATGTCATAGGACTTAATGGAATATTTCAAACCGGTCGACATTTAGGAATTAGAAGGGCAAACCAAAGCGTTCCCTTTAGATATTGTTCGAAAATGAATTAATAGCACTATAGCAGTGGGTTCGGATTAGGGGCCCACACTCGAATCAACCGAGGTGGCGGACACAAAACATATGTAGTAAACTTTACGGAGTCGCTTATGAAGGTTTTAAGGTAATCGGGTTTTATTTGCACAAGTTCTAGGTATTTCAACAACTTTTCTAATCATTTGCAAAATTAATAGTTCAATTCTACTGAAGGAAAAAGGGGTAAATTCGGACATGGATTCCGAGGAGTAGAAATGCCCTCGAGGTCCAAATTCAAGCCTAGTACGTCTAAGACATGCCAAGAGAATAAATGGGAGAGCTTTACATACCTTTCTTGCCCTTTACGCTTGCCAAAACTCCAATCCCGTTTCGTCAAAAATCATCGCAATTTGGTCGCCTTTGGGCTACTATTCATGAGGCTTGAAAATTCCAACTTTGGTTTAGTATTTGTCTACCGAAATTTGACAAATATCTCCCTATAAATATGACATCCCGAGAATTTAACTCGGCTCAAATGTCAACAACAACAACCACAACAACATCAACAATTGGCTAGAATCACATACTTAACATGAATAGTCATCTTTATGCATAAGCGACGACTTACAACAAATTTCACATTTTCAATCCAACATGGATGTTTTCATACTTATTTACTCATCAAGATCACCCCAACATCATTTAGAGGCATTACATATGGTTTTCCATCTTATTCGCAAAATATACAAATTTTCCATCGAAACCATAATTCACCAACCATAATCCTAATTTGCACCTTAACATCTTCGTTATCACAATAACATAAAATCATTTCAAAATGGCATAACCTTCTACATTTCATTTCAACACCAACCTAAACCATTTTGCCTT
Source organism: Lycium ferocissimum (assembly GCF_029784015.1). Taxonomy (NCBI): domain Eukaryota; kingdom Viridiplantae; phylum Streptophyta; class Magnoliopsida; order Solanales; family Solanaceae; genus Lycium; species Lycium ferocissimum. Next base: position 7,536 of record NW_026726407.1, on the reverse strand, counting down.
CATTAACATTATAAGGATCACAATAACACAACTAACTTATTAAACAAAACAACTCTATCACCATTTTTTACATATATAACATGCAATTCTTCAACTTCCTTCAATTTCTATTCGACTGACGATTAACATATAATACAACTTTCAACTTACACCACATAATCGGCCTTCCACATTCTCATTCGACTTCCATTTCCATATACTACAATTCCACATTAACCACAACTATAATACAACTTAAAATTCAACATACCTACACTACATATAATCGGCCACTTGCACACATGCACTTTCTCCATGCTCTTGAAACTTCCATTTTTCTATATATATATATTCATTTACATATACTACAACACAAACAAACCTTCATAACATAAATAGAAGGAATGAATTTTTACCTTTTCCTTCCAACTCCTTCACTTAACCAAGTTGTCCAAACATAAATTATATTTAGAAACCAAGGCTCAATCTTCCAAACCAACTACGTCAAGTTGTAAAGGGACCTTGAATTAGTAGGAAACCACAAGAGAATAATTTTTGGAACAAGTTTTCCCCTTGGCTATAATTTCCATGGGGTTATAAGCCGAACCCACATGCTTCTTGCTCTCTTCTTCTTTTTTTGTTCTCTTGAATAATGAATCTTTTTTGTCTTACCACATAAGCTTATGTATATATATATATATAGTCCCTTTCAATCATGTGAGGGGCACATGCCCCTCTAGAAATTTCTTATTTTTCTCTAGAAAAGATGACTTATATTTTGTCATCCATTTTCATTCTTTTCTTTTTCCTCTCCATTTTTTTTTTTTTTTGTGTCACATGGCCAATATGGCCTCTTTGGAATTTTCATGAACCTTAGGTAAAATTTCCATTTTGCCTCGACTTTTCTCAATAGAGATTACCATTTTGCCCATAGCCTTCCGCATTATTTCCATTGACCACCTTGAATGATCTCTTTTTTACCTTAACCTTTCTCAATATTTCCCATGCAATAATAGTCATAAATTATATTTATAACAACTCGTACATCAAAATGATCTTTGAAAATGATCTCGTCCTTAACTTCCCAATGTAGACTAACAAATATCCAAACGTACAAAGTCGGGGCTATAACATCTCGCGCCCACCTTATAGAACATTCGTCCTCCTTCCTAAAACGTTCGGCCGATATTTATCTTATGGGGTCTTTCTTGAAAAGACGCTTTGGGAGGGGTTCCTTCTTACTATGAATATATGAAATGTTAAGCTTTCCTTTTATTTCAAAGTATACCCATTTCTTATCCTTCACCTTATTCTCCTTAGCCTTTACACGAATCCTCTTTTGGTCTATTATAATATTTATTTTATGGTCTCCTCACGGGCTCCTTATATGCCAGGCCCCGGAGCTCTTCTTTTCAATTCCCGATTCACGTGGTATAACATAGCAAGATTTCTCATCATAAGTTTTCCTTCTACTTTCCGTGATACCCTCACATATAAGATATCATACATGTTCATACACAATATGCACATATAATTAGTATCAACTAACCTATTATGATTTCGAATTATACTTCCGGACACTATTCAAGCCTATCCGAAATTGCGACCCATTTGCACCGTGACAGTCGTGAGTCAGTCTCGCTTTGAGAGTGGGTCCAGCCGCATTATGTACTTTGTACGTTCGGATACTTTGGAGTAGTATTTTACCCGTATTCGATCTAAGTTAAGGATAAGATCATTTTCAAGAATTATTTTAATGTACGAGTTGTTAGGAGTATTATTTATGAACATTGGTAGTATGGAAATATTGAGAAAGGCTAAGGGTAAAAAGGAAAATTTGCAAAGTGGCATATATTTGTTCGGGGAATAATATGGAAGGCTAGGGCAAACGGTAAATTCACACAAGGTTCATGAAAGTTCCAAAGAGGGGCCATATTGGCCATGTGACAAAAAAAAAAATAAGAAGAAAAGAAGGAATTAGTCATCTTGGGAAATTTGAAGAAAATTCTAGAGAAAAAAGGAAAAAAAAAGAAAAGAAATCTCTAGAAAAAAATTATATAGAGGAGAGGGCATGTGCCCTTCACATGCTTGTAGAAACTCTATATATATATAAAGGAGGGAGTCATCATTTTAATTCAAGAGTGGAGAGAAAGAAAGAAAGAAAGAAAAAAAAAAAAAAAAAGAAGGGGGAGGTTCGGCCATGGCTAAGGAAAAATTGGCCATGGAGAATTGATTGAGAAAAATTATCTCTACTAGTTTTCCTATCAAATGGAAGGTCCTCTACAACATGGTGTGCTTGTTGGAGCAATTCAATCCTTAGTTTGTGCAATATATGCCCCTAGCCGAATAAAAAGTTAAGTAGAAAAAGGTATGAATTTAATCCTCTCTTCATATGTTTTGGATAGTTGTGTATGTTGTGGTGTGTGGGAATGAATGGAATTCATGGAAATATGAAAGTTATGAATGTGGTTGAATGTGCATAGTGTTGGCCGTGTGTGTGATGTGTGGTATAGAAAGAATGAATTAATTTTATGTAGTGTGTTGGTTATTGTTGTAATGTATAGGAAAAGATGGAAAATTTATAAAATATGTTGTTGTAGTATGTTGTGGTGTGTGGGAATGAATGGAATTCATGGAAATAGAATGAGTTAATTTGATATAGCATGTTGTGTTGTTGTTGTAATGTGTAGAGATGGATGAAAATGCATAAAAATATGTAAGAAGTTGTTGTGGCCGAATGGTAGAGGGTTTGGTAAGTTGTAGTAAAGTGATTTTATTTGACATCCTAGTTGTTGTCGTTATGGATTATGTGACGTAGAATGAAGGTTGTTGTTGAAGTTAACGTATATGAATGATAATGAAATGCATGGTTGTTGTTGAAGTTGAAGGTTTCGGATAAAGTAGCATGTTGATTGAGTTGATAGAATATTATGTGCATCGAATTGAATTGAATTGAATTGGATTGCATTGAATTGAACATTGAGGTGTTACTAGAATAATTGTTGGTATTGTTGATAGTTTGGCCGGGTTGAATTCCCGGATTGTTGTTGATTAAAATTTACCGAGTTAGATTCTCGAGGATGGTGTATTTACAGAGGAGATGCTGCCGAAATTTTGGCAGAATATAAATGAATTTGTTTGAAGGATTGAGATAAGTATATGGTGATGAGTCTAATGATTATGTCAACTCTCTTGAATATAGACTAACAAGTTTGGATGGATAAGCGTAGCTAGTAAGGCGCGACACGGTATGTTAAGGCTCGTCCCTTTTCCTTCTATGGCATGAATCATACGTTGCGATTTTATAAATGCGCCTACAACGTCCTTATTTTCAAAAGTTAGAAGTTATGATTCCAAAGCATGATTTTCCTTCCTAAAAGTCTACGAATGTTTTCTAAAATATCTATTTTTCTCCAAAAATCTAAGCTTTACGATTCTTGAAAGATTTTATGACCAAACTAACGACTATGATTTTATATGAGAAAATGACTAGGACGAATATGTCAAGGATAAGTTCTTACTATGAATACGACGATATGAAATGTTAAGCTAATTTTCGGATAATGACTATTTTAAAGGTTTCAAAGTATATGAAATGATATGTCATGACCCCGTTTTTATGTTTTCCGTGATGTTATCCTTCATTGATAGTCTCGCCTTATAATTGTTCCTTCAAGGCAGGGTGGCGATCCCGATTATCCATAATGTGATCGGAGGTTACCGACCTTACGTCACTCCGATAGAGTTGTAATTTTCATTTGGGCTCTCATGCATGCTTTATTTTTACGTATGATTTATTTTATGACACCGTGCCGTTCGACGGGGCGGCCGTACACACCACCGCGTGGGCGGTTATACCCCGGACGCGGGAGGCCCGGACGCGGGCTCATTACACCGTTCCTATATGGACGGCAGCTATACACCGATCCTACGTGGTCGGGCGCTTTACTTTACGTATATTTACATGTTTTTTTAAAAGCTAGCATGCATGGCATCCGCCCCAAGGGGCACCTGATACGATTACTCCTTTATTCCATGGTCACGTCAGCAAAGCGTTACACCGTACCTATATGGTCGGGCGAGTCCACCGCACCTATGGTCGGGCGATACACCACACCTACACGGTCGGCGCTTACTTGCGGTATCTATATAGTATTCCAAAAAGTGGTAAAGTTAACTTGCACAATATCTATCATGGTAGACAAACGGAGGATTCTGTTATATCACTCTCCTATGATGTGTTTTATGTTCTCTATTATGATTTCGTGATATTACTCATGCCTTACATACTCGGACATTGCTCGTCCGACGCCCTTTTCGTGGGCGCTGCGTTTCATGCCGCGCAGTGCACTCGTACAAGTAAGAGCTATTGCCGAAGGCGTTCCGAGTTGGTAGACTCCATTTGTACCGGAGTCTTTGCCGAGTCGATCATATGTCTTTATGCGGTTGCTCGAAGTTAGAGACTTTGCAGACAGAGTCGTGAGTCCAGAGTCTCAGTTTTGAGTGGGTCCAGTAGCTAATATATTTTATTACGCATTATGTTACAGAGTCCTTACACTTACAGACTGTGTTTAAATTGAGAAACGTCAAAAGAAATTTTGAAAATTTTACTATGTATTTTACTCGTATTTGGATCTTACATCCAAAGAGAATATGTGAGTAATAAAAGTTGGCCGGGTTCGGCTCGGCTCCGAATATGGGGTCGGTGCCCATCACACCCTAAGTAAAGCTCTGGCGTGGACACATACTTTTCATTTCTTCTTTAATTCGGTCCGTCGCATGCCGCGTAGCCTTTGTGGTCTCCAATCATCTCGTATAGTCCGACTTCACTTAGGCCATTCGGTTTCTCATTTGTCCTTTCAGAACCAAATCTTAGAATTTCGTCCTTCCTGTCACCCATCCCGAAATTGCTCCCACCCGAGCACGCCTTTAACCTCGAATCTTTGGTGGAATTCGGTGCTTTATTACCGTGTAATCGCGTCCGCTTCCTCATATGCCCTTTAATACATAACTGGAGTTAGTCAAAGTTTCATAGATTTTGGAGGCTGCCAGAACACGTCCTTTCGCGCAATTACCGTTTTGCCCTTTTCGATCTTCCATATCACCTTTACAAATTCTTATTACTCGAAATCTGTACGCCGCAAATACCCATAATACCGTACAGAATGTATAGCTTCGTATCACATTCTAACCATCCAGAACCTTCGTTTCGTAACGGAACAAATATATTCGTACTTACTCGCATGACCTCTTTCGTCACCACTTGCCATTTTTCGCCGTACGTAAAGCTTACGTAAGGAATCTTATTTCCTATGACTTGGCCTATCGCACGATCTAAGACATTGAAAAGCTAAGGTCAATAATCCCTAGATGCCCGTAGCCTCCTGTTTATAAAATGTGGCGCGCTTCACACCATAAATCAGACTCTACTGCACACGGTCCGTAGACATTCCGAGGGACCAAAACCGCCCGAGCACCACTTTTGTCACTGGCCACGAGTCGGGTCGTGACATATCGGGTACCCGTCGCGGCCCTAGTTGGGTCGTGACAACATCATTCCATGAGTTTCATTCATTTTCTGCACATTACAACAACACACAAACATGTTGAATACAATTAATTCATCACTCCAATACAACTCTACATACACACGGCCAAACACACACACACGGCTACACTTCAACATCCCTATTTTCATGATTTTCATTCATTTCCACACTTCACAACATGCACAAATCATCCATAAGTCATGAAAAATAAGATTGAATCATACCTTTTTCCACCTATTTCTCTCTCGACCAAGCCTTGTTCATGGCACAAAAATGGTTTCTTGTTCCAACAACCACTTCACGTTAACGAGGGCCTTTCAATTAGTAAGAAAGCTAGGAGGACATAATTTTCCATGATCAAATTTTCCGTGGCTCCCTCTCGGTTTCTTCATGGCCGAATGGCCTTCCATTTCTTTTCTCTATATTTCTTGAACTTTCTAGTTGGACAAATGATGAAGATGGTTAAATTAATCATCCTCCATACCCTTATATTGCACACATGTGGCCCATGGCCCACAAGTCATGTGCATGACCACATGACTTTTTTTTTTCATGAATTTTTAAGTTTCCAAAACTTCATTTTTGGCCCCAAATTTTCATGAAATGTCTAACTTTCCATAATTCACTTTTAACCCCAAATTCCTTAATATTTCCACCCAACAAAATTCATAAGCAACTTATGCCTTACAACAAAGTCAGAAAATAGCCTTGTCCATAACTCGTCGCATCCAACTTAAAAATATTCCGACGTACAAAATGCGAGATATAACATCCTTCCCCCCTTTAGAATATTTGTCCTCGAATGTTCAACCTGTCGTATGGGCCTCATAAACGCTTCGGGGGAGTCCCTTTCCGAGTCCTTATTCTTCTTATCGAGTACTTACTTAGTCTCATCCTTAGCATACCAATACTTGGAGGTGGCATCCCTATCCTTGCACAATTGGTGTAGAATACATTCAATTTTATACACGGTCTTTCCGTCCTTCGGTTTATCCTACTCTACCTATTTGTTCATACCCAAAACCCACTCGTCCTATTTTGTCGTATTTCCTTCCCTTCTTTTACTTACAAGTTGCAATAACATTAGCGGACACTTCTGGGGCCAACATCTTGGCCCTTAATCTTGCATAGAATCGCTACCCTTCATACTATCTCTTAAGTTATTCGATGCCATCCTCTTGCCATACTCTTCTTCTTCACACACGTTCACTTGCTAGCGGCCCGTTATTCACAGTTTCTACAGACTTTCCATACTGCCTCAAATACCATCCTGACTCTTATTCACTTATCGCTGGCTAACTTTGTTACATCTCGCATCTTGTGCGATCGGATAATTCAAGATAATCGCGGGAAGATAATAAGTAAGGCCATATTTCTATTTTGTTAAGTATATGAATGGCTTACGAAGAATTTAGAGGCGGAGATTTCGAGGGAGTCTAAGGGTAAAATGGTAATTTCACAAGTGTTCAAGAAAAAATTTTGGAAAATTCCAAGTTGGCCGTGTGGCATGTGTAGCATATGTCCACATTTTCAACAGACTAGTGGGGCTAATTACAAATTATAAGGGCATGTGGACCAAATCTTACAAAGGAAGACATTTAGTCTTCTTTATTTATTTTTAAGAAAATCCAAGAAAATGGAAGAATTTTGAGAAGGGAAAGAGAGGGATCATATGGCCATATTTTTATTTTGGATGGATCTATTCATAAATAAGGGAAAGCGATGGGAAGACTTGTACATATATATATAGAAGGAGTCATCTTTTAATATTCATTATTGTTCTAGAGATTTCAAGAAAATAAGAGCAAGAGAAAGAAGGAGAAAATACCAAAGGCCACTGCCAAGTAGAAAATTCCAAGGAAATTTACAAAAAATTTTCCAAAAATCATTTCCTACCTATTAAAGGGTTCCTAGCAAGTTGGAGTGTTCATTGGAGCAAAAAAACTACATGTTCTTGTGAGTTGCAAGCTTTATTCAAGAAGGAAGATTAGGAGAAAAAAATTAATTT
>NW_026726406.1:0-41413 GCF_029784015.1 Lycium ferocissimum | reverse complement strand
TTGTTATTTTGCCTTTTCGAATTGATGATCGATGTTGCTAGGTTGGTTATTGTGGTTGTTGTTGCTAATTTTGAGCGAGTTAAATTCTCGGGATAGCTGTTTACGGGGGAAATCTTCCCGAATTTTGCAGCAGAATTTAAAGAATAGTTGGAATGAATGGCTTAAGTGCCCTTAGCTAATGTTTGGTATTCGTTGGCGTATTTGTAGACCTTGGGGAGCCCGAGGCGTAGATTGGGATTGACTTTAGATTGGCTATCTTGGGGTGCGTACGAGGTATGTAAAGCAACCTTGTGCTTTTGGCATGCCTTAGTTTTACATAGGCTAGAGTAGAGCCTTAAGGAATTCCAAATTCGAAATCCGAGCATGATATGAACCTTATATATCCTTGGCACTCTTATGCATGACTTGATAAGAATATGAACCATTATGTCTTCGAAAAGAAAAGAATCGTTTTCCAAATGTTGCACAAAAGGTTCGTTTAGAGAATTCCATAATTTTGGATGCCATATCTTGTGCATAAAGGCTTGGATTGCTCCAATAATTTTTATAGGAGTTTGCTTGATGTATAATGGGTATGTTTTTCATAGGCGGGCTCAGTTCGGGTCTATACTCATCCGTGGGTCCCGCGACACCCTTTTATGTGAATTCGATAACTTTGAAACAAAGAGTAATAATTATTATTCCGATTCGAATATGACTATTTTATTTATCTCTTGGATTTATGATAATGATTTTATGCATATGATTCTTCACTACTCCGCTCGTGCCCACTATGATATCGTTCGCCGGTTCCCGGGCCGGTTTTGTTGTCGTGCGCATTATGATACATTCCGGTGTTATGCTGTGTTTATGGTTCACCGAGCTCCTCGCTCGAGGGCCGGGTTCCACGTATGTTTGGCGTTATGCTGTGTTTGGCGTTATGCTGTGTTGCGATGTGTGATGGGGATTCGGAGATTTGAAACCTTAAATGTTATCTTTGTGTTATGGCGCCATCGACGGGCGGGCGACCATATTTCACCGTATGCATGACTTATATTTTAAAATGACATTTTGATATTTTGGAAATGCATTTACTTTCGTACTCTCTATTTCGATTGTGACACGATTTGTATACTACATTTTCTGCTTTGCGTACTCGGTACATATTTAAATGTGACCCCGCTGTCGGGGGCTGCGTTTCATGCCCGCGGTACGGACGCACGGTTGTTAAGTGATCCACCTGTTTAGGACACCCTCTTACGCTTTACTTGGAGTGCTCCCCCTCCGGAGCTTATACTTTTGGTATATATATTCGTCCGTTGCATTTGTATATATTGTTCATGGGTACGGCGGGGCCACGTTCCGCTATATGATTTTTTAAATACATTTAGAGGTACGTGGACATGTTTTGTGGGTTGTGCCTACTTTCGTACGGTTGTGTTTGTATATGTTGTGTTTGGGCGATCCCGTTGCGCCGCGGCGGCCGGTCCGCGTATGTATATATGTTGTGTTGTTGGCCCTGTGTGGCCTTTGTTGGTATTTTCTGTGTGCAGGATTATTTTGGATAGTCAGTAAAACAAAGGAAACTCTGCCGAAAATTTTCTGGAAATTATCTAAATTTGCAACATAGCTGTCACACCCCGATCTCACTAGGGTGTGATGGGCACCCGACCCACTTACTCGGAGCGGCTGAACCGTGTCTCGTAGTACTCACGTATTCTCTTTGGATACTTAAATCAAATGAAAGTAAAATACATAGTAAAATTTGCAAAATCTTTTCGTCGTTTTTCAAACTAAACACGGTCCGGTAAGCGTAAGGACCCCCGTAACATAATGTATAATAAAACACATCGGCTAGTGGGGCCGTTTTCAAAAGCTTGTCACTCTAGACTCACGACTCTGTCTGCAAAGTCTCTAACTTTATTCCGGATCTTTGTAGCGTAGATATTCGACTCGGCAACACTCGAATGAAGTGGAGCTCGCCAATCCGCCGGAACGTCTCTGTAATGGCTTCTGCTCATCGGTGTACTGCGCGGCATGAAACGCAGCGCCCGCAAAAAGGGCGTCGGTACGAGCAATGTGCGAGTATGTAAGGCATGGATGGTAACATAGAAAGAAACGTAATCATGTGCAACAACGGTATGGAGATGTAGAGTATATCATGTAAGAGAGAGTATCCTGTTACATATGAGACATATCATGTGTCGGGGGAGTGGCTGTACATATGGATCATATCATGTAAAGCGTAACTTTGTACATGTGGATCATATCATGTAAAGGCTGTAACCGGTACATAGGGATCATATCTTTATAAAAAGGCAGCAACTTTGTGCATAGGAATCATATCATGTAAAGGCGTGACACATGCATATAGAGTGCCCCTGGGGGCGGATGCCATGCATGCTTGTACGGTCATATGGTATCATAGCGCCGAACAAGCCGGCTCACCCACATAGCGCCGAAATACGTCGGCTCGCCCGTATATCCCGCGTCCCGGCATCCGCGTCCGGGATGATAAGCCGGCCCGACCGGTGGCAATGAAACATGTATCCTTCCCATATCCCCATGTATACATGTATCCCATCCCCCCAACCCATATACGAGGTATGGCATGCATGAGAGCCCAAAGAAAGTCATGTATCCGTTGGAGGGACGTAAGGTCGGAAACCTCCGATCGCAATATGGAACAACCATGGGCGCTTTGTCTCACCTTGAAGAAACGATAATTATAAGGCGAGACTAACAATAAAGGATAACATCACGGGAACATAAAACGAATCATGACATATCATTTCATATACTTTGAAACCTTGAAATAGTCATTATTCAAAAATAGCTTAACATTTCATATCATCGTATTCATGGTAAGAACAGATCCTTGACATATTTGTCATATACGTTTTCCCATGTCTAGCATCATCATTGTCGTCATAAAGTCATAGTCGTTGTTTTAGTCATAAAACTTTCAAAATCGTAAAACTTGGATTTTTGAAGAAAAATGAATATTTTGGAAAACCTTTATAAGCTTTTAAGAAGGAAAAATACCTTGGAACCATTACTTCTAACTTTTGGGAATGAGAGCGTTATGGAAGCATTTATAAAATGCGACATACGAATCATGCCATAGAAAGAAAAGGGACGAGCCTTAACATACAATGCCGCGCCTTACTAGCTACGCTATCCATCCAAACTTGTTAGTCTACATTCAAGAGAGTTGACATAATCATTAGACTCATCACCATATACTTATCTCAATCCTTCAAACAAATTCATTTATATCTGCCGAAATTTCGGCTTGCGATCTCTCTGTAAATATACCATCCCAGAATCTAACTCGGCAAATTTTAATCAACAATAATCCGGGAATTCAACCCGGCCAAACCAACAACAATACTAACAATCATACTAACAACATCAACAATTAATTCAAAACAACCCAACCATTATGCAACACTACCCGAACCATTCCAATTTCAATGGAACAACGACAATACATTTCTTTCTTCCAAATTCATAAACTATACCAACAACAATTCCAACAATACCAACATTAACCATAATATTTCCAACTTCAAAATACTCCATAAACATTCCATATGGTGTTTGTCCCATATTTCCATCACGGAACCATTTTATAACGATTTTACGACTCCTATAGTAAATAAACCAATATTAACACAAATAGAAAGAGATTCATACCTTTCCCTCGATGATAATGCTATATATTTACTCCTCCACCTTGAACTTAAGCCACAAAGCCTCAATACGCGGTTTTGAAGTCGCAACTATCTGTTGTACGGACCGAATTTGGGAATTATACCTGGTTTCGGGCTAAAAGTTGGTGGTGGAAGGTTGGGGAATTTTCTAGAATATTGGGAATGTTTTTTTTTTTTTTTTTTGGTCTGATTTTTCTGGCTGAAAATGAGGGTTAAGCCCTTTAAATAGGCTCCGTCATTTAGCGAGCGTAGCGATCTTCATGTGTGCCACTTCTTCTGTCGTAGAAGTCCTTTGTTCATCCGCGGAAATTATTTCGAGACCTAAAACTTTTATACACCGATCTCTTTATTTGCATACACAGGATATGTCCAAAACTCCATACAATCTGTATAACTTATTCAACATCCTAAACTTTTCCTTATTCCAAATTTACCCTTAACACTTCATACCAATGAAAAGATGAATATGCAACTTGTGCATTAAAACAAAAACAAAATCGGAAATTAAAAGTCTTATCCACAACTTGTCGCAATCCAACTTAAATTATTCCAACGTACAAAATACGGGATATAACAATAGCCTTGTCGGCTTCTGTTATATACTTGGATGTGTTTGACATAATTTGAGATAGCGTTGGATAGGTGTGTTTGGGTGCCCAGATCGGGCACTAGTCACGGCCTACGGGGTTGGGTCGTGACATTTACTCCAGGTTGTGTGCTGAAGATTATGTGGTGAGGTGGACGCAATTATACGAGCATTAGAGCGTCATATTTCATCAGAGTTCCGAGGTTAAGCGTGCTGGAGTGAGAGAAATTTTGGGATGGGTGACCCCCCTGGGAAGTTTTCTGAAAAATCTTATAAATTCAGGTGTTAGAGGCAAATGAGAAGCTGGAGTAACCTAAAGGAAACTAGAGTGTGTAGAGTGGGCCGGAACCTTAAGTGGTCACATAAAACGAGGCAGATTAGACCGGTAAAGAGGAAGAAGATGTATCACGACTTTGGAATTGGGGTGAGTTCGAACAGTGTTTGGAAATATTTTGTAAGTGAGACGGTAAGCATTGTATGTTTACGTGTGCGTATAATGTCCCATACATAGTCATATTAGCGGATATGTGTATTAGGCAATCACGTGGCGGTATAGAGAGGCATTAAACGGACAAGGTAATAAAGCTTAAGTGAGAAACATCATATAAGTGGTACAAATGTTATCAGGCAAGTTGATGTTGATTTACCACAGGTTGAGTCTGGAAAGTTTGAATGCAACGAGATATGAAAAGGGAAGAAAGTGAGTAGATGGGAAGTCAGAGAATCAGAACATCGGAATTAAAATACCGCCGGATTGGAATTGGGAATATAGACATAGGGCAGAATATAGTCGGGTAATAGTATAAGTACACCCCTAAAGGGGGGAAGCGAGTGTGGAGGATGCAAGTGAAAAATGGAGACAATCGACACTACGATATCTGGATAGGATGCGGGGCTACGGGTAAGTTCCCCGGCCCGGCGAGTCGATAAGGTTCGAAAGCTGGCAAAAGAGGTTGAAGTTAGGAGGGTAATTGAGATAGTACCAGGAATTAATTGTGGAAAACCCTAAATGATATGACCTTAGAAGGTAAATGCTTCCAGGAGAGAAAGAATACGACAAAGGAGAGTGACAAGCACTTACGGAGGCATTGTGAAAGATAACGCCACTGTGTGGGATTAGAGGTAAGATGTAGGCAATGGAATTGTTCGCCAATAATAGCAAAACCTATAGTAAGAAGTAAGGAAAGGAAGGAAAAGGAGTGCGACAAGATAGGTGTTACACCTCGCATTTTGCACATTTGAATATTCCGAGTTAATGGCAGGAAGTTAAGGACAAGGTTATAAATTTTTTTTAGAATGCATAAGTTGCGTATTCATCCTTATATTGGTATGGAGCATTAAGGGCAAAGAGTGGAAGGAAAAAAAAAATTTCATGAAGTGGCCGTGGGCCCCACCCTAATATGGCCAATATTTTTATGCCATGAAATGCCACATGTGTACACTACACATTTGAGGGAGTTATATATATATATATATATACATGCAAAGATTGTTATGCAAGACTTATTCATCTTTTGAGACTTAAAGAAAATTCTAGAGAATTTGAGAAAATTGGAGAAAAAAATTGAAGGAAAAAAATAGGGGCACATGACCGGCCATGTGCCACCCTTATATATATATGTGTGTGATGACACACAAGACACAATTCATCATCTTTACCTTAAGAAAGTTCAAGAAAAATGGAGAGAAAAAAAAAAAGGCCATTCGGCCATGTTGAAACCGAGAAAGAGCCAAGAGATAGTGATCATGGAAAATTCTTTTCTTTTTGTTTCTCTACTAATTGGAAGGCCCTTGTCGACGTGGAGCAGTTGTTGGAACGAGAAAATCATTCGTTGTTGCTAGGACTACTTCTAGCCGAGAAGAGGAATTGAAGGAGAAGGTGAGATTTAACCCTCCTTTATATGTTTTATGGATGTCTTGGACGTGTTATAGTGTATGAAAATGGATGAAAATCATGAAAGGTTGTATGATGGTGTGTGGCCGTGGATATGGATTATGTATGTAGAAGGAATGAATTGATTTTATTTAGTGTTTTGGTTGTTGTGGATGTGAATTCCATGATGTAGAATGAAGATTTAATGATCTAAGTAGATCTATGGCCGTGTGGGCTGATTTGGGACTTATTGTGATCTTAATATGGCTTCTTGAATTTATGAAAATAATGTTGTAAATGTATGGATTATTGGCGTCATTGATGAATTTGGAAGAAAGAAATATATTGTCGTTGTTCCTATGGTAATTGGTGATTTTGGGTTCTATGGCATATTGTTTGGAATGTTCTTAAATTATGTTTGAATGACCTTGGATTGGTATTTGAACGTGAGAGCATTGGTATTGAATTGATCATATGTAGTTTACTTGGATATAAATGAAATGTTGTCGAATTGTGTAGAAGGGAATCATTGATATTAGAATGCGTTTTGAATCACTTATGGATATCGTTATCATGTTGTTGGTTTGGTTGTTGTTGAGATTGGCCGAGTTGAATTCTCGGGGATGTCCAATTTATAGGGGAAATGCTGCCGAAATTTTTGTAGACAAAGTGTTACTTTGGTATTGGATGCTTAAGTGCTTATGGCTAATGGTTGATATCTAATGACGTGATTGTAGATCGTGAGAAGCCAAGGCATAAGTTTGGATTAGCCTAGGGAGCGGCCAAGGTATGTTAAGGCTCGTCCCTTTCTTTCAAAGGCATGATTCTTAGATTACGAGTTCATAAATGCTTCCATAACTTGGTTGTTTTCAAAAGTTAGAAGTCTATGATTCCAAGGCATGATTTCTTTTCCCGATAACCCATAAATGCTTTCCAAAATGTCCGTATTTTTTCCAAATCGGAGGTTTATGACTCCATAAGCTTCCATGACAACAACGATGGATATGTTTTACAATGACAACGATGATGCCAAAGATGAGAATATTTTCCTACGATGAATATGATGATGATTCCATGATTAAAGGTTCCAAGTCTATGATTTCAATGACGACATGAGAATGTTAGAGACTTTGCAGACAGTATCGTGTATGTAGTATGTCAGTTTTGTAAGCGGCTCCATAAGCCGATGTATTGTGATGCATTATTCTACGGGTCTTATACGATCCCAGGTCTTACTTGATTTGAAAGGGATGAAAAGCAGGTTTGTTCCTGAAAAGCTTTCATTATGTACTCATGTTATGCTATGAGGGCCCAATACGAATATGATTGCCACGAGAGTCAAAGGGGTTCGCTCGGCCCTAGGTAAGGGTCGGGTGCCCATCACGCCCTAACGAAAATTAGGGTGTGACAATAGGCTACTAGCGAATGTTAGTGCGGAAGGGGTGAGTGGGGTAGAGTGGTCTAGAAAAAGAGAAGTGGGAATTCGGCAAAGACGAGAAAAGGGAGGACAAGATAGGACATGAGGGTTAGTAAAGCGACGTTAAGATACGACCTGGGCTAATTTGGGCACCTTCGTGTATTCACGAGAAGATGACAACGTCATATGTAACCGGAAGGTTAGAAGCAAGATCTGGGCAAAGAGATAACAGAAGGGTTTGAATTAGAGATAAAGAAGTGACACGAGGCGATGTGCCTAGAATACTACAAGCTGAGAAAGAGAGGATTATAAGGTTAAACAAGCAAGGCGATCGGAACTAACGGGATACCAAGGGAGAGTGAATTTCATAAGTGGAAGTACTTGAAGACATTACCCATGAAAGGCGTAATAAAGTTCGATAAAAGGAAAAATTTAACCCGAAAGGTATTGGACTTTATGGTATTGCTCGTAAAGTAGGAAGGTTGCATACCAGAGACGTGGCGTGCATTAAGGTACTATGGCGGAGTAACAACAGGGAAGTGACGGCTTGAAAGCTGAAGAGAAAATGAAGAAAGAAGGACTAAGTGGTAGTTGAGATTGCGAACCATAGTAATAAAGACAACCCCCAAAATCCTTATAAGACCTCGTAAGGTTAGTTGAAAATTCGAGGACGAATGTTCTAAAGGGGGGAAGGATGTTATATCCCGCATTTTTGTACGCCGGGACATTCCGAGTTAATTACAGAAAGTTAGGGACAAGACAAGTTCGGGACACGAAGTCGAGATTTTTTTTACCACGATATATTTTAAAGCATGAATTGTTATGATTTTGTTGGCATGAGATATTATGGAGTTTGGGATTAAAATTGGATTATGGAGAGCTAGACATCTTATGAAAAATTTGGGGCCAAAAGTGAACTTTTTGAAAGTTGTTATTTCATAAAAAAATGGCCATGTGGCCGGCCACCTAAGGTTTGGGCCATGGCCACATGGATGCCTATTATATGTAGCATTAAGATGACTTAATTCATCACATTTTCATCATTTTATCACTTGGAAAATTCAAGAAGGTTGGAGAGAAAATAACTAGGCCATTCGGCCAAGGTGAAACCGAGCAAGAGAAAGAGAGAAGTTGATCAAAAAAAATATTTGTTTCAAGCAATTCCACTCCTTAGAAGGTGCGTAACAACATGGTGAAGTTGTTAGAGTAGCAAGAACAAGTGTTGATTCAAAGTGCTAAGCTTAGCCAACTTGAAGAACCAAGTGAAGAAGGTATGCTTCAATCTTCTCTTTTATATGCTATAAATGGTTTATGGAGGTCATAATATGTGGAAATGAATAAAAATCATGAAAACATAGATGTTGGGTTTGAGCCGTGTGGAAGAGTGTTGGACCGTGTGTGTGTGTTGTTGTGTTGGAGTAATGAATTAATGGTAGTTAGCATGTTTGTATGTTGTTGTAGTGTGTAGAAATGGGATGGAAATTATGGACTTTGGAACATAATGTGTGTCCGTATATATAGTGTGGTGAAACCGTGTATATATGTGATGTGTATGTCAAGAATGAATTAATTTTATTTAGAGTGTTGGTTGTTGTTGTTGTGTAGATTCTATGTTGATAATGGAAGTGTTATGATCCAAGTTGAAGATTAAAACCGTGTGGGCTGATTTGAGAATTAATGTGACCTTAATGTAATTTCTTGAAATTGTGAGAATAATGTTATTAAAGTGTAGTTTGTTGGTGTAGTTTGTGAATTTTGAAGAAAGAAATGTGTCGTTGTGGTTCCTATGGAAATTGGGAAGTTTTGGGTAAGGTAGTATGTTGGTTTGGCCACTTGGAATGTTCCGCGAATTATTTAAAGTATTCTTGAATGGTTGTTGGTGTTGTTGACAAATTGGCCGAGTTAAATTCTCGGGGTGTTGTATCTACAGGGGAGGTGCTGCCCAATTTTCTGTAGAATTGAGAAATAGTTTGGAATTGAATTCCTAAACGCTTATAGCTAATGGTTGATACTTATTGGCGTTGTGTAGACTTCGGGGAGCCGAGGCCTGAGTTGGATTAGCTAAGGAAGCAAGCGAGGTATATAAGGCTTCCTTTTTCCTTCTTTGGCATGTCTTAGACGCACTTAAGGTATGACATGACTTGTGCTTGGGGTAACTCCACTCCTACGTTCCGAGTATGCATATGATTCCCATTTGCTTCATGATGTAACATTCTTCATATGGTCTTTAAGTCTTATGTATGTTTAGATTTCAAACATTGTATAAAGAATTTTGCTCCTAAAAGATCCTATATCTAAAAACGTCCGTAACTTTCGTGAACAAAACCGAATCGCTCCGAAACGCTCATAGGAGGTTCCATAATGTATAACATCCCCGACTTTCATAGGCGGGCTCGGATTTGGATTGACACCTATCCGTGGGGCCCGAGACTTTTCCATGCTTAGACTTAACGTTTTTTTTTTTTTTTGAAAAAGACTTAATGCGATTATCGTTGGAACCCCCGAGTATGATTACCTGTTTATATAACGAGTTTGAAATGAGAAGTGTTATGTATATGATTCCGATATGAAGTTATGATCTTTAAAGTTCGGTTTGATATGTGCCCGAGTGGCCTTCGGAAGGAACGTGATTGGACTATTGTCCTAATTTGCAAATAATGATTTGTTTTGATTAATTTATTAAATCCTTGTGAATGTTTACATTGCACATGGTTATGAATATTATAAGTTGCATGTAATTCCCACGATTCTGCTCGTGCACATTATTATTACTTCCTTCGCCGAGTCCCGGGCCGGTTATTATCGTGCGCACAATCCGAAGTATGATGAGCTTCCGAAGTATGATGAGTTTCGATATGATATGATATGTTTCGAAGTATGATGAGTTCTGATATATGATACGATATGAAGTATGATTCTGAAATATGATATGATTCTGAATTATGATGTGATTCGGAGGAGATGTTCGGAGATATACAAAACTTTCGAAGTATGATGAGTTGTGGCGCCCAAGGTAGGAGGGGTGACCACGTTCCGTCCGCCGGGTCCCATTATGGACCGCGTATGATATATGTTTTTGATATGCATGATTTGTGTTCAGAAGTAAGTACTCTGACATTCTGATTATTATATATGTTTTCTGTAACTCACATATGATTTCCGGTGATTGATATGCATATGATACGTGATTTTGATAAATCTGGATTATGATCAGTTGATGTCGGAACCGATGGTGGGGCAAACCCAGTGGTGGGACGGATTCCACACTGGTTTAGGCAAATCCCACATCGGTTAATGTCAGCTCATACGATATGTTTGATTTCCGTATATATGACCCAGAAATGTTTTTGAAAGAAAGCTAAGCGTTTTGGCATTCTGACTACTATATTCACTTTCCGTACTCTTTACCTCGGTTATGATGACACGGCTATGATATGATTTTACTTACCGATACACGTATACGCACGACAAGTGTTTCAAAAGACAAGTTTTGATTATCTGATTATTATACTCGTTCACTGTTTTTCCTGCTTTACATACTCAGTACATATTCCGTACTGACCCCCTTTCTTCGGGGGCTGCGTTTCATGCCGCGCAGGTACAGGTGTACATTCTGGTGATTCGTCAGCCTAGGACATCCATTCCGCTGTTCGGAGAGCTCCCTTGATCCGGAGCCTACACTTTTGGGTACAGATACTTCTGTTATTTGTATATATATATGTTTGTTCACGGGTACGGCGGGGCCCTTCCGTCATATGGTTCTGTTATGACTCTTAGAGGTCTGTAGACATAAACGTGTGGGTTGTGGGCGAGTTCTGTACAGTTGTGTTTGTTTGGTTTGTGTTCTTATGTTTTGATAGCCTTACCGGCTACATCCGTTATGTATATATGTGTATATGTATATCTATCTGTTAGCTTTGGGGCGACGACTTACTTTCGCCTATGCTTATGCCACTAGTAGTACGATTATGGTTGATGGGTACGTATGAGTGCCCAGCTCGGGCACTAGTCACGGCCTACGAGGTTGGGTCGTGACAAGAACCATTATGTATATACGTATGTTGGATATTGATATAACTTGTCCTGGAAAGGAACTGGGAGGAATAGCTTAAGGAGCATAACCATTATGCTCACTCGCGACAAAGTAATGTTGGATAAGCATTTGGAGTGTAATGGTAAGAGAGATAGTGATAAGGATGTAAAGGATTAGAGAGCTTGACTAATGAAATACAAAGAATCAGTACAGTGTATATCCAAGATCGACAGATAAAAAAGGGTAGCCCGAGATGGCACTGAAGGAGTAAACGCAACGAGGACGCCATATATGAGAAAGGTAATTCCCCACTAACAGGGAAACAAGGAGCGAGAAAAAGAGGATACTTACAGGAAGATGAATAGTTATGGCACGGCAAGTCAAGACTACAATAATGGTGACAAAACGAGAACAAAATACT
Organism: Lycium ferocissimum; assembly: GCF_029784015.1. Lineage (NCBI taxonomy): Eukaryota > Viridiplantae > Streptophyta > Magnoliopsida > Solanales > Solanaceae > Lycium > Lycium ferocissimum. The sequence goes on along the minus strand of NW_026726406.1, from coordinate 29,388 downwards.
AGTTAATTTCTGATCGCGTACATGAGGACAAAGAAGTGAAAGAAGTTTACTGGAGGCAATAAAAGAGTTAAGGAAGAATGAGAAGAGACTGACCCAAGTTATAGTTTAAACACATGGTAATCGGACTCTAAGAGGAGAATAACCGCTCTGGGGAATCAAAGATGATGTCTTGGGTTTACAAACTACGACATTCGAGGACGAATGTTTCTAAGGGCGGAAGGATGTTACACCTCAAAAAAATTTGCGCTACCAGGACTGTAGGCGGCTTAGTATGAGCTCAAAGAAGAGTAAAGTCATACAAGGATTAGGGATGAAGATTATATGATCTGAGTATAAGAATATATATAGGTATGACATTTGGAGACCATGTGGGGTGAATCAGTTCAGACGATACTTGATGAAAGCCCTCGTTACTGTAAGCTAAGTGGGGCCCATATACTGGGGTTTTATAAAGGACATATGAAAAATTATATGAGTAGTACATGGAAAGTGGAGCAAGTCTTAAGGACCCTTAAGCCAAAAATGGGAATTAACCCTCAAAAAGGATGATTTAAGGAAATGTTTTCGGACGATCTGACTTGAAGAGGAATAGACATCGTTATAAGTTTGGAATTTGGAAAAACACTAAAGATGAAAGTTGTAGATAATTGAAATAGCTTTCCAACCATAGGTCATAGGCTCTCATACGATATCGGTATCAAACATTATGTGTGTTTTAAGATCGGCTGTCTGGGCAGGAAATTAACCCTGCGCGAACGCGCCAGAAGGTGGCGCGAACGCGCAGGGCAAGACCCTGCAACTCAGCGTGAACGTGCCATGTGGTGGCGCGAACGAGCTGAGTAAATTTTAAGTCAGTCCAGGCAGAACCTGGACCGTTATAAAAAGGGGAGACCCCCCTCATTTTTCAGCCAAACCACCCAAAACTCCCTCTAATATTCCAAAAATTTCCCCAACCTTCCAAACATCAACTTTTAAGCCAAAACCAGGTATATTTCCCAAATTCCTGTCCAGACAGTGTATATTACCATTTCTTAGTATGACATTAAATAACTTGGCAAGTCATTTTCTTCAAAGTCTATGCAAGGCACTTTCAAATCTCTATAGTTAATTATATAAACCGCATATTTTTTAATCCGCATATTTTTCATGACATTCTTTATCTCTGGCGGTCTAGTTCTATGAGTGTAGTTAAAGTTTCTATCGATCCTAGACATGAGGAAGTCGTTATCCCCAATATAGGCAGGTCATAGGTGGTGTAAACGGCACTCAATTTCATAAATTCACATCGAGCGAACCGTAATAACATAATTATTGAATACTAAAAATGATATTTTCAAATAAACTTTATTTAGTGATGGAAGCAAAGAGTCGAACAATTTTTAGTCCACTCTAATTACAATTTTTTTTCTTTAACTGTATAATTTTTTAAAGTATTTCTAAACACCTTTACAGTTATTTTATGTTTTTTTTTTATAATATTATGGAGTTCATGTCACGACCCAAGTCGATGAGCCGTGACGGGAGTCTAACCTCTAGCGACCAAACACCCCTAAACACGTATCTGAAACATTCTAAATATCAAAAGCCCATAAATGGCATAAACTGATCTCATAATAGGGAAACATCAGAACTCTGTACAATCTGCATATATAGATACACAACATACGAAAGAACAGTGCAAGCCAGCTAAGCTGCTACATATACTATATACAAAAGAATAGAAACCGACAAGGCTACATCATCTGACTACTACATACAACTGTCTACAGACCTCTACTAGAATAAAAGCTATAGAAAGGACGGGACACGGCCCCGTCATACTGATATGTATACACATCTCAAAAGGGGCATACCAAAACTGACTGTAGCTCCGGATCGAATGGAGCGTACTGACCACTGCTAGATCTAGAGGTCCTACTGAGCTGGACCACCTGTCTGTCTCCCTGTACCTGCGGGCATGAACGCAGCCCCCCGAGCAACGGGGAGTCAGTACGGATAATGTACCGAGTATGTAAGGCATAAGAACAACATATATACACAAGAATCATGGATAAGATCTGAACTCATAAACTGAAATGACTGACTGCATGTACTTGTATGAACTAGTATCTGCCTAAATTTGCATAAATCTGCGTAACTGACAATGCCTCTGTGGGCACATAATATGCATGCTCATACCTATCAATGATGGTCGTGCATCTATATGTGTGCGTATATAACGCCTGATATGTGTGCGTATATAACGCCTGATGTATGTGCGTATATAACGCCTGTAAGCCTCTATGGCATCTCGTCATATCATATTGGCTCCTCTGTGGCCATAATCAATATCATCATCATAGTAGTAATGTGTATATAACGCCTATATCTCTCCTCACACTTTACATATATCTAATACTCGCGTATATAATGCCTTCTAGTCACGGGTCAATGTACATAAATATATAATGAATGTAATCCATGACTAAACTGTATGCACAGAACTGGCAACATAAGACTGGACCCATGAATACAAGGATTACTCATAAATGGGGTACATAAACATCAAAGACTGAAGTACTTCTAATGCTTCTAAGAGTATAGTAATATGGAAGCTCGCATACTCGCTTGTTGGATCATATCATAGGATCATGCCAAAAGAAGAAAAGAATGGCCTTCACATACCTCGGAGTATCTCCAATCGCCCAACCTCTACCTCTTGAACTTGTAAATCTACAATTAAGTAACATAGGGCTTAATTAGGCTATTTACTTCGCTTACTAACCATCATCAAATGCGTATAAAGCTCAACGAACTATAGACAATAATTTCCTTTGTAAGCTTAACAACTCTTCAACTTCTCATTGGGTCCAACATCAACCACAATACCCACAACACAATGACAACACACACACACACACACACACAGAGATATATATCAAAATATATTCAAATCCATTCCCAATCATCTCTTAGAATAACCCTAAGTCACTATCTTGTCTTTCATCAACTTACCACTTCCACAACTATCTCCTTTTTACTTAGAATCACTAAAACTCTTGATGCTCAACTTAAATATTAGGGTAGAAATCATTTACATACCTTGAGTGGTCAAGAATCCCAAGAATCACTCCAACTTCAAATCCCTAAACTTCACACCCTTGAAGAAAACCTAGGAGCAACCTTCTTCTTCACCATCTCGGGTTTACGGGGTCCGGGTCTTGTCAAATCTTCACTAATATGATGGAAAATATTGGGAGAGAATATCTTAGGGTTTTTTCTGATTGGAAAGGAGGAAAATATGAAATAGTGTCGTGAACCACCTATTTATACTTGAAAGCCAAAAAGGCTACAGCGGTCCTGTACGACGAGGGGTCGACGGCCCGTTGACGGGTCGACGGCCCGTTGACGGGTCGACGGCCCATCGACTTGTCGACGGTCCGTCGACTTGCCCCATCGACCTGCGCCTACAGATGCAAGGCTGCGGGACCCTGTCGATGCCGCACGTCGAACAGTAACTCCTGCATCACCTGAATCTATCAAGCGAACTCTGAGGCTAGCTAATCGATGAACCTCACGGACCATTTCTCTTTCTCTGGAGGCACGTGTGACAAGCTACCCATAGATTTACGACTGAGGGCATCAGCTACTATATTAGCCTTCCCGGGATGGTACAGAATATCCACATCATAGTCTTTTAACCTGGCCAACCATCGCCTCTGACGCAAGTTCAAGTCCTTCTGCGTAAAGATGTACTGGAGACTCTTATAATCAGTATAGATATCAACATGGACACCGTATAAATAGTGCCTCCATATCTTCAAGGCATGAATCACTGTCGCTAACTCAATATCATGGGTTGAATAATTCTTCTTGTGCTTCTTCAACTGTCTAGAAGCATAAGCGACAACTTTACCGTGTTGCATCAACACACAACCCAATCCAACACCTGAAGCATCACAATATACCACATAGCCATCTGCCCCTTCTGGAAGAGTAAAAACTGGTGCTGAAGTTAACTTATCCTTCAACGTCTCAAAACTCTGCTCACAAGCATCTGTCCATTGGAACTTAGCTGATTTCTGAGTTAATTTGGTCATCGGGGGGTCGAAAGAGAGGAAAATCCTTCTACAAACCTTATATAATAACCTGCCAAGCCCAAGAAACTATGTATCTTCGTTGGTACCGTGGGCCTTGGCCAATTCTTCACAGCCTCAATCTTCTGGGCATCCACTCTAACGCCTTCCTCTGAAATAATGTGACCCAAAAAAGCCACAGAGTTCAACCAGGACTCACACTTAGAAAACTTGACATACCACTCTTTACCTCGAAGAATTCCAAGCACTGTCCGCAGATGTTCTGCATGATCAGCCTCTGATGGCGAATAAACCAGCATATTATCTATGAACACAAGCACGAACAAATCTAGAAAGGGCCTGAATACACGATTAATCAAATCCATGAATACGAACGGGCATTAGTTAGCCCGAATGACATAACACGAAACTGATAGTGGCCATATCTAGTCCGGAATGCCTTCTTCGGAATGTCCTCTTCCTTGACCCCCGACCACAGGTGATATCCTGATCTCAAGTCTATCTTTGAGAAATATTTGGCGCCTTGCAACTGATCGAATAAATCATCGATCCTCGGGAGCGGATACTTATTCTTTACAATTACTCTATTCAATTGCCTATAATCAATACACATTCGCAAAGAGCCATCCTTCTTTCTCACAAATAACACCGGCGCTTCCCACGGTGATGTACTAGGCCTGATAAAGCCCTTCTCGAGCAAATCTTTCAACTGTTCTTTCAACTCTTTCAACTCCGCAGGTGCCATCCTATAAGGAGGGATAGATATTGGCTGAGTGTCTGGCAATAGGTCAATAGTGAAATCAATCTCCCTCTCTGAGGGAATGCTTGGACGCTCGTCTCGAAACACTTCTGGGAACTCATTAACCACAGGAACAGACTGAAGGGCCGACGACTCTGCCTGCACATCTTGAACTCGAACTAGCTGAAAAATATACCCTTTTTCTGATCATCTTCTCTACCTTAAGGTAGGAAATAAACCTACCTCTGGGCGAAGCAAAGATTTCCCTTCCATTCTAGGACTTGTTCGCCTGGAAACTGGAATCAAATCATCTTTGCTCTACAATCAACATTAGCATGACAAGAAGCCAACCAGTCCATGCCCATAATGACATCAAAATCAATCATATCTAACTCAATTAGATCTGCTACGGTATGGCGGTCACAAACTATAACAACACAGTCTCGGTATACCCACCTAGCTATAACCGGATCACCAACTGGCGTAGACACCTCAAAAGGCTTAATCAACTCGGGCTCTATCCCAAACTTGTCGGCAACAAAGGGCGTAACATATGATAAAGTGGAATCTGGATCAATCAGTGCATAAACATCGTGGGAGGAAACTGATAATATACCTATTACAATATCAAGAGACGCCTCGTGGTCCTGTCTACTAGCCAATGCATACACGCAGTGCTGAGGACCGCTCGAGCTGGATGCTCCACTCCTCCCTCTACCTCACCCTGCTGGCGTCTGAAAAACTTGCCCTGAAGGGCGCACTGCAGAAGATGAGCCAGCCACAGACCCTGTAGGCTGAACCATACCTGAACCAACCCCTATCGGGCACTCCCTCATCCTGTGGCCTGGCTGTCCACAAGCATAGCCACCATCCGAGCCCAGCCGACGGACCTGCATGTAACTTTCCACACTGGGTACATCGCGGCAAAGGGGGCCTCATCTGGCCTGACTCTGGTCGGTACTGAGAGCCTGACGCTCTAGAACTCTAGCCCGCTCCAGAATAAGAAGACCGATCAAACCTCGGACCTAGAAACCGTGGAGGTGCACTCCCTGCCGGCTGATAAGAATACCTGGGATGCTGCTGCCTCTGTCCTCCCCTGAACTCACTAACCATATCAAAAGATCGAGACCTCTTACCATGACCCCGACCACGCTCACGCTCTATCCTCCGCTGGCGTTTACGATCCTCTAAATTCTAGGCATACGCCTGTATATGGGAGATGTCCATGCCTGGCTGTAGTGCAGCAGAAATATGCATTCATCTATCAAGTGTGGCCCTACACCAACCATAAAGAGATGAACTCTATCCTCCATCTCAGCCACCATGGCTGGGGCATATCTAGCCAAGGAATCGAAGTGTACACAATACTCTTGCACATTCATACTGCCTTGCTCAATATGTAGGAACCTATCTGCTCGGGTTCATTGGATCTCTGGAGGTAAGTAATGGCAAATAAAAGCATCTGAGAACTCTCGCCACACAGTTGGAGGGGCATTCTCTCCCCTAGATAACTCTCATGCCTGATAACACTGTATCGAAATATCCCGGAGTCTATATGAAGCCAACTCCACTAACTCAACCTCATCCGCGTGCATAACCCTCAAGGTCCTCTGCATACCATCAATGAAATCTTAGGGGTCCATATTTTGCTTTACCACAGAAAATTCGGGAGGACCTAACCCAAGAAAGGTCTTAACCCTCGAACTACCGGCCCTGTCTGCCTGGTCAACACCAACTCCCTGCCGCTGTGCCTGGGCAACTACTAATCTGGTCAACAACCGTATAGCATCCCATACATCCTAGCCCTCTGCATTCGGCTGAGAAACTGGGGCTGGTGATGGAGGCGGGGTATGCAATGTCTCAGACAGCCCCTCACTCTGAATCTCATCTTAGGCCCTCGTGGCCGGTCGAGTATGACTTGTGGCCTCACCTGTCGCTCTCTTGCCCTTTTAGGTAGCTGTAGCTTTCTTGCGGGGCATCGCAGAAATCCGAACAATTCATCAAAAGCGAACGCTTAACACAGGGCTCTATCGCATAATCTAAGAGAGAAAGAATGACATCATCCTAAATGTCCTGCAGCCTCCTGTTTATAAGTGTGGTGCGCAACACGCCCATAAACAAGACTCTACTAGACACGGTCTATAGACAACCCTAGGACGAAACTGCTCTGATGCCACTTCTGTCACGACCCAAGTCGATGAGCCGTGACGGGAGTCTAACCTCTAGCGACCAAACACCCCTAAACACGTATCTGAAACATTCTAAATATCAAAAGCCCATAAATGGCATAAACTGATCTCATAATAGGAAAACATCAGAACTCTATACAATCTGCATATATAGATACACAACATACGAAAGAACAAAGGCAAGCCGGCTAGTTTTTACATATACTATATACAAAAGAATAGAAACCGACAAGGCTACATCATCCGACTACTACATACAACCGTCTACGTACCTCTACTAGAATAAAAGCTATAGAAAGGACGGGACACGGCCCCGTCATACTGATATGTATACACCTCTCAAAAGGGGCATACCAAAACTGACTGTAGCTCCGGATAGAACGGAGCGTACTAACCGCTGCTAGATCTAGAGGTCCTACTGAGCTAGACCACCTGTCTGTCTCTCTGTACCTGCGGGCATGAACGCAGCCCCTCGAGCAACGAGGAGTCAATACGGATAATGTACCGAGTATGTAAGGCATAAGAACAACATATATACACAAGAATCATGGATAAGATCTGAACTCATAAACTGAAATGACTGACTGCATGTACTTGTATGAACTAGTATCTGCCTAAATTTGCATAAATCTCGAATCGACAAATGCCTCTGTGGGCACATAATATGCATGCTCATACCTATCAATGATGGTCGTGCATCTATATGTGTGCGTATATAACGCCTGATATGTGTGCGTATATAACGCCTGATGTATGTGCGTATATAACACCTGTAAGCCTCTATGGCATCTCGTCATATCATATTGGCTCCTCTATGGCCATAATCAATAGCATCATCATAGTAGTAATGTGTATATAACGCCTATATCTCTCCTCACACTTTACATATATCTAATACTCGCGTATATAACGCCTTCTAGTCACGGGTCAATGTACATAAATATATAATGAATGTAATCCATGACTAAACTGTATGCACAGAACTGGCAACATAAGACTGGACCCATGAATAGAAGGATTACTCATAAATGGGGTACATAAACATCAAAGACTGAAGTACTTCTAATGCTTCTAAGAGTATAGTAATATGGAAGCTCGCATACTCGCTTGTTGGATCATATCATAGGATCATGCCAAAAGAAGAAAAGAATGGCCTTTACATACCTTGGAGTATCTCCAATCGCCCAACCTCTACCTCTTGAACTTGTAAATCTACAATTAAGTAACATAGGGCTTAATTAGGCTATTTACTTCGCTTACTAACCATCATCAAATGCGTATAAAGCTCAACGAACTATAGACAATAATTTCCTTTGTAAGCTTAACAACTCTTCAACTTCTCATTCGGTCCAACATCAACCACAATACCCACAACACAATGACAACACACACACACACACACACACACATAGATATATATCAAAATATATTCAAATCCATTCCCAATCATCTCTTAGAATAACCCTAAGTCACTGTCTTGTCTTTCATTAACTTACCACTTCCACAACTATCTCCTTTTTACTTAGAATCACTAAAACTCTTGATGCTCAACTTAAATATTAGGGTAGAAATCATTTACATACCTTGAGTGGTCAAGAATCCCAAGAATCACTCCAACTTCAAATCCCTAAACTTCACACCCTTGAAGAAAACCTAAAAGCAACCTTCTTCTTCACCATCTCGGGTTTACGGGGTCCGGGTCTTGTCAAATCTTCACTAATATGATGGAAAATATTGGGAGAGAATATCTTAGGGTTTTTTCTGATTGGAAAGGAGGAAAATATGAAATAGTGTCGTGAACCACCTATTTATACTTGAAAGCCAAAAAGGCTACAGCGGTCCTGTACGACGAGGGGGTCGACGGCCCGTTGACGGGTCGACGGCCCGTTGACGGGTCGACGGCCCATCGACTTGTCGACGGTCCGTCGACTTGCCCCATCGACCTGCGCCTACAGATGTAAGGCTGCGGGACCCTGTCGATGCCGCACGTCGAACAGTAACTCCTGCATCACCTGAATCTATCAAGCGAACTCTGAGGCTAGCTAATCGATGAACCTCACGGACCATTTCTCTTTCTCTGGAGGCACGTGTGACAAGCTACCCATAGATTTACGACTGAGGACATCGGCTACTATATTAGCCTTCAATAAGATGGTACAGAAATATCCACATCATAGTCTTTTAACCTGCCAACCATCGCCTCGACGCAAGTTCAAGTCCTTATGTAACGTAAAGATGTAATCGAGACTCTTATAATCGGTATAGATATCAACATGGACACCGTATAAATAGTGCCTCCATATCTTCAAGGCATGAATCACTCGTCGCTAACTCAATATCATGGGTTGAATAATTCTTCTTGTGCTTCTTCAACCGTCCTAGAAGCATAAGCGACAACTTTACCGTGTTGCATCAACACACACGGCCCCAATCCAACACCGAAGCATCACAATATACCACATAGCCATCTGCGCTTTTTTTGAAGAGTAAAATTAATATAAGGTGACCAAGTTAACTTATCCTTCAACGTCTCAAAACTCGCTCACAAGCATCCACACTCCATTGGAACTTAGAACTCAAGAGTTAATTTGGTCAACGGTGAAAGAGAGGAAAATCCTTGTACAAACCTTATATAATAACCTCAAGAAAGCCCAAGAAACTATGTATCTTCGTTGGTACCGTGGGCCTTGGCCAATTCTTCCGAGGCTCAATCTTCACGGGCATCCACTCTAACGCCTTCCTGTTGTTTAAATAATGTGACCCAAAAAAGCCACGAGTTCAACCAAGACTCACACTTAGAAAACTTGACATACCAGATTTTACCTCGAAGAATTCCAATATCATGTTATGATTATGTTATAAATGATCAGCCTCTGATGGCGAATAAACCATATTATGATATTATCTATGAACACAATCACGAACAAATCTAGAAAGGGCCTGAATACACGATTAATCAAATCCATGAATACGACTTGGGCATTAGTTATGATACGAGGAATGACATAACACGAAAGAAAATAGTGGCCATATCTAGTCCGGAATGCCGTCTTCGGAATGTCCTCTTCCTTGACCCTGACCTGGTGATATCCTGATCTCAAGTCTATCTTTGAGAAATATTTGGCGCCTTGCAACTGATCGAATAAATCATCGATCCTCGGGAGCGGATACTTATTCTTTATAATTACTCTATTCAATTGCCTATAATTAATACACATTCACAAAGAGCCATCCTTCTTTCTCACAAATAACACCGGCGCTTCCCACGGTGATGTACTAGGCCTGATAAAGCCCTTCTCGAGCAAATCTTTCAACTGTTCTTTCAACTCTTTCAACTCCGCAGGTGCCATCCTATAAGAAGGATAGATATTGGTAAGAGTGTGACAATAGGTCAATAGTGAAATCAATCTCCTCTCTCGAGGGAATGCTTGGACGCTCATCTCGAAACACTTCGGGAACTCATTAACCACGGGAGATGGTTACGAAGGGCCGACGACTCGCTCGCACATCTTGAACTCGAACTAGATATGAAAAATATACCCTTTTTCGATCATCTTCTCTACCTTAAGGTAGGAAATAAACCTACCTACCTGGGCGAAGCTTCATTTGATTTCCCTTCCATTCTAGGACTTGTTCGCCCGGAAACCGGAATCAAACCATCTTTGCTCTACAATCAACATTAGCATGACAAGAAGCCAACCAGGTGATCATGCCCATAATGACATCAAAATCAATCATATCTAACTCAATTAGATCCTGTATATATATATATTTTGGTATGGCGGTCACAAACTATAACAACACGGTCTCGGTATACCCACCTAGCTATAACCTCAGATCACCAACGGCGTAGACACCTCAAAAGGCTTAATCAACTCGGGCTCTATCCCAAACTTGTCGGCAACAAAGGGCGTAACATATGATAAAGTGGAATTGGATCAATCGAAAATAAACATCGTGGGAGGAAACTGATAATATACCTATTACAATATCAAGAGACGCCTCGTGGTCCTGTCTACTAGCCAATGTATACACGCAGTGCTGAGGACCGCTCGAGCTGGATGCTCCACCCCTCTACCCATCGCCCGCCGGCGCCTTAAAAAGTTGCCCCGAATAGGCGCACATCCGAAGATGAGAAGTGCCCACGCACCCCCGTAGGCCGAACCATACCGAACCAACCCCCATAAAGGCACTCCCTCATCCCGTGGCCCTTTGGCCGTCCACAAGCATAGCCACCATCCAAGGTGGGGGCATATCCGACGAATACGAGGAGTTTTGCATGTAACTTTCCACACCGGGTACATCGCAGTCAGTTTCCAGAAAGGGGGGCCTCATCAATGTGCCTAACTCTAGTCGGTGCGCGAGAGCTTAACGCTCTAGAACTCTAGCCCGCTCCGATTAAGAAGACCGATCAAACCTCGGACTCAGAAACCGTGGAGGTGCACTCCCCTCGCCGGATAAGAATACACCGGGATGTCGGGCTTCTACTGTCCTCCCTTGAACTCACTAACCATATCAAAAGATCGAGACCTCTTACCATGACCCCGACCACGCTCACGCTCTATCCTCCGCTGGCGTTTACGATCCTCTAAATTCTAGGCATACGCCTGTATATGGGAGATGTCCATGCCTGGCTGTAGTGCAGCAGTCATGCATTCATCTATCAAGTGTGGCCCTAGACCAACCATAAATAGATGAACTCTATCCTCCATCTCAAGACCATGGTTGGGGCATATCTAGCCAAGGAATCGAAGTGTACACAATACTTATTCACATTCATGAGTTTTATGCCTTGCTCAATATGTAAAGTTGAACCTATTCTACTAGAACGGTTCAATGGATCTCTGGAGGTAAGTAATGGCAAAGAAAAGCATCTGAGAACTCTCGCCACACAGTTGGAGGGGCATTCTCTCCCCTAGATAACTCCCATGCCTGATACCACTGTATCGAAATATCCCGGAGTCTATATGAAGCCAACTCCACTAACTCAACCTCATCCGCGTGCATAACCCTCAAGGTCCTCTGCATACCATCAATGAAATCCTGGGGGTCCATATTTTGCTTTACCACAGAAAACTCGGGAGGACCTAACCCAAGAAAGGTCTTAACCCTCGAACTACCAGCCCTATCTGCCTGGTCAACACCAACTCCCTGCCGCTGTGCCTGGGCAACTACTAATCTGGTCAACAACCGTATAGCATCCCATACATCCTAGCCCTCTGCATTCGGCTGAGAAAGGGGATCCGGTGATGGAGGCGGGGTATGCAATGTCTCGCATGAGCCCCTCACTCGAAAACTCATCTTAGGCCCTCGTGGCTTCTTTGTATGACTTGTGGCCTCACCTGTCGCTCTCTTGCCCTTTTAGGTAGCATGCTTTCTTGCTCCCCATCGCGAGAAATCAGAACAATTCATCAAAAGCGAACGCTTAACACAGGGCTCTATCGCATAATCTTAGAGAGAAAGAATGACATCATCCTAAATGTCCGAGCCTCCGTTTATAAGTGTGAGTGCATGAATGACGCCCATAAACAAGACTCTACTAGACACGGTCTATAGACAACCCTAGGACAAAGTTAGTCCCTCCGATGCCACTTTAACGTCACGACCCAAGTCGTTGAGCCGTGATCGGAGTCTAACCTCTAGCGACCAAACACCCCTAAACACGTATACGAAACATTCTAAATATCAAAAGCCCATAAATGGCATATATATATATATATATATATAAATATCGATATATATATATATATATATATAGATACACAACATACGAAAGAACAAAGCCAAACTAATAAGCCGCTACATATACTATATACAAAAGAATAGAAACCGACAAGGCTACATCATCTGACTACTACATACAACTGTCTACAGACCTCTACTAGAATAAAAGCTATAGAAAGGACGGGACACGGCCCCGTCATACTGATATGTATACACCTCTCAAAAGGGGCATACCAAAATTCCGACCGTAGCTCCATCGAACGGAGCGTACCGACCAATCGCTAGATCTAGAGGTCCTCATCGAGCTAGACCACCCCGTGTCTCTCTCCGTACTGCGGGCATGAACGCGAGGTTCCGAGCAACGGGGAGTCAGTATGGATAATGTACCGAGTATGTAAGGCATAAGAACAACATATATACATAAGAATCATGGATAAGATCTGAACTCATAAACTGAAATGACTGACTGCATGTACTTGTATGAACTAGTATCTGCCTAAGTCTGCATAAATCTGTTCACTGACAATGCCTCTGTGGGCACATAATATGCATGCTCATACCTATCAATGATGGTCGTGCATCTATATGTGTGCGTATATAATGCCTGATATGTGTGCATATATAACGCCTGATGTATGTGCGTATATAACGCCTGTAAGCCTCTATGGCATCTCGTCATATCATATTGGCTCCTCTGTGGCCATAATCAATATCATCATCATTGTAGCAATGCGTATATAACGCCTATATCTCTCCTTACACTTTACATATATCTAATACTCTTTACATATATCTAATACTCGCGTATATAACACCTTCTAGTCATGGGTCAATATACATAAATATATAATGAATGTAATGCATGACTAAACTGTATGCACAGAACTGACTACATAAGATTGGACCCATGAATAGAAGGATTACTCATAAATGGTGTATATGAACATCAAAGACTAAAGTACTTCTAATGCTTCTAAGAGTAGAGTAATATGGAAGCTCGCTTACTCGCTTGTTGGATCATATCATAGGGTCATGCCAAAAGAAGAAAAGAATGGCCTTAAAACACCTTGGAGTATCTCCAATCGCCCAACCTCTACCTCTTAAACTTGTAAATCTACAATTAAGGTAACATAGGACTTAATTAGGCTATTTACTTCGCTTACTAACCATCCTCAAATACGAATAAAGCTCAACGAACTATAGACAATAATTTCCTTTGTAAGCTTACAACTCTTCAACTTCTCATTTGATCCAACATCATCCACAATACCCACAACACAATGACAACACACACACACACACACACACACACACACACACACACACACACACATATATATATATATATATATATATATATATATATATATATATATCAAAATATATTCAAATCAATTCCCAATCATCTCTTAGAATAACCCTAAGTCACTCGTCTTGTCTTTCATCAACTTACCACTTCCACAACTATCCCTCTTTACTTAGAATCACTAAAACTCTTGATGCTCAACTTAAATATAAGGGTAGAAATCATTTACATATCTTGAGGGGTCAACAATCCCAAGAATCACTCCAACTTCAACTCCTTAAACTTCACACCCTTGAAGAAACCCTAGAAGCAACCTTCTTCTTAGCCATCTCGGGTTTCGGGGTCCGAGTCTTGTCAAATCTTCACCAATATTGTTACACCTTGAAAAATTTCGCGTTATCAAGATTGTGGACGGCTTAGTATGAGCTCAGGGGGGAGCAGAGTTACACAAGGATTATGGATGAAGATTATGTTATCTGAGCATAAGAACATATATATGACATTTGGGATTGTATGGGGTAAATCGGTTAACATGATCACTCGATGATAGCCCTCGAAACCATGAGTTAAGGTGGGGCCCACATGTCGGGATTTTGTAAAGGATATATTAAAAGTGATACAATATATATAAAGTTGAGCAAGTCCTAAGAAGGACCCATAAGCCAAATATGGACATAAGCCCTCCAAAAGGACGATTTAAGGAAACGTTTTCGGATGATCTGACTTGGAGGGGCAAGAACGGCATTATAAATTTGGAATTTGGGAAAACACCAAGAATAAAAGTTGTAGATAATTGAAAGAGATTTCCAACCATAGGTCGTGGGTCCTCACACAATGTCGGAATCAAGAGTTATGGCCATTTTAAGAGCAAAACACCAAGCTGCCAAAAGGTTCCGCGGGCCCCACGTGAATAAGTCGGTGGAACCGACGTAGGGGGGCTATAAATACTTCATCAGCCCATTTTTCTCAGCATATTAACATTCCAAAGAGTCCTAGAATCCTCTCAAAACATCTCCCAAATATTATGGTACGATAAATCAAGAATTTGACAAGATTACGCACATCTCTAGTCCTCCAAAGGTGATTGTTCTTGCTTCTACTTAAGCTTGGTGTTGGAAAAGGTTGATGTGGCTGAGTTTTTTTCAAGTATAAGGTATGTTATTTATCACATCTTTTATGTTGAGTTTATTTGAAGGTCTAGCAAGCCTTAAAAATGAAACTAGTCATGGAGAAAAGGTCATAGAGTGTTGTATTGTAGTTGTTGTGTTTATGGGCTGTTTTGAACGTGTTGTGGCCGTATGAATGGACTGATTTACGCATATAAAAATGGTATCTAACATGGTTGGCGTATTGATGAGATTATACTCCCTGATTGGGATGGAAGAAAGTGCATATTGTTGTTGTATGTTGAAAAACGTCGTGTGGGACGTTTATGGAATATGTTGGTATGAATAATAGTGTTGTTAATGTTGGTATTATTGTTGTTGTTGATTGGTTGGAGGATTGTAATTTTGGGCTAGACATATAAACGAGGGAGATGAAATTTTGCCGATTTTTCGGCGAATATAGAGTAGTTTGATTTGAATTTGGAACAAGTGTGCAATAAAGAGTCTAACGTTAGCATGAATCCTTTTAAGTGTAGGTGTTACACCACGGAAATTTCCCCTTAGTATATAAGTGAGTAGGCTCGCGAAGGACATGACGGACACGAGGTTGGATAAACAGGAAGTACAAATTGATAGTCCTAATTAAGATTCCAAAGGCATCCGAGTTGAAGCAAGAAAGTAGTTAAGGGAATCGAGTTATAAGTTAGTATATTGGACGCAAACTAGGAGTATTGAGTTAATGATGCCTTAAGAATGTTGTGGAGAAGAGTTATGACACCCCCGAGATTCATAATGAAATGATAAACAAGTGCTAAGAAGGTCCCATAAGGATTAGAGGTCAAACGAAACGACGGGAACCATTCCGGTGGAACTGTGAGTTCCACGACCATGTTCCACGGACAACACAAGGTTCCACGACCCGTGGCTGTGTCCGTGGAACAGCCAGCGTAAAGTGTGGCTGGCTGGTCGTGAACCACGACCAGTTCCACGGCCAACAAAGGGTTCCACGGACCGTGAAGCTGTCCGTGGAAGTCCCACTCGGCTGAACCTCTCCAAGTCTTTAAATGTTAAGTCCACTTCATTTTATTCATTCTCATCCACGACTTCAACCTCTCCACACCTCTAGAAACTTCCAAACATTTCATCCACAAGAAAACTAAGGAGATCAAGGATCAATAACAAGATTTGAGGAGAATCAAGCTTAAGAAACTCCATTAAAGCTACCAAAGTCAAGGAATTCCAAGAAAGGAGAAATAGGGTTTTGTGCTAGAAGGTGTATTATCATCCAAGGTTTATCCCTCTACCATTCGAGGTAAGTTTCATGAACTTTAGATGTTGATTGAAGTATTATTAAGATGAAACACTTAGATTATGAAAGAGTAGGAAAAAAATGGATCATAAATGGGTAGACTATGCCATTGTTGAATAGTAGTGGAGGTGAATCATGAAAATGGTTATGTTGAGATTGTGAATGTGTTATGAATGATATTTAGAGCATGGAATAAGTATTATAAGTGAAAAAATGTGACAATGAACCGTAGTCATGAATATGGAGAATTTAGGTGAAATTATGAAATGCGAATCATGGGAATGAATGACGATTGTTGTTAGCGATATTGTGATGGTTGTTATGGGTGTTGGAAGTTGATATGGAATATGGCGGAAAGTAGTATAAACAAAGGAAACGCTGCCCAATTTTCTTTAGCCTTAAGAGGCATGGTTTTGTAATTGCCTAGCTAACGACGATACGAACTCTCTTGAAGGTAAAAGACGAGGACATCAAAGGAGGACGAGCAAGCTATAAAGTAGTTAACGACAAAAGGTATGTGAGGCATTACCCTTCCTTCTAAGGCATGAATCTTATGTATAATTTCCCTCTTCTTTCATAAATCTCCTACGTTTCTAGAGATGAAAGTCTAAGTTCATGAATAATGAGACGGGACAAGAAATATGCTATGAATGCGATAACGACTCTAGAGACCAAGATATGATGTTCTTGCGAAATCAATAATGATGATCACGATCCATTGGCATTTCTTCTTATATGTACTCGCCTTAAATCGTAAATTCCTCCAAGGTGAGATATGATGCTTATGCTCATTCCATAACATGACCGGGGGTTTACGACCTTACGTCACCCCGACATAAACATAGCCGCTCTTAAGCTTAATGTACGTATATGTATATGTAACTAAGGATGCTAAATTATGGTAAAATCGTGATAGGCCATGATATGTTCATGAAATGAATATTAATGATGACAAGTATATGAGTTTCATGTTATGTGATTCCACCGCGCCTAATTGGCCGGACATGTCACCGCTACGGCGGGCTGCTATGATTCCACCGCGCCTAGTTGGCCGGACATGTCACCGCTACGGCGGGCTGCTATGATTCCACCGCATCCAGAGAAGGGCGGACATGTCACCACTAGTGGGCTGCATGGGGTGGTTACCGGACGCGGGTAACAATACGATGACGTATGATTGATGTAAAGATGCTTGCATGCTATGATAATGTATGTGATGTATTTATGTATGATGAATGTACGTGAAACTGGTTCATATGTAAAGATGGTACAGGTTATACCTTCATCTCATAATTTACGATCTCCAGATTATGTTGTTTCACTCTTGCCTTACATACTCAGTACAATGTTCGTACTGACGTCCTTTCTTCGGACACTGTGTTCATGCCCACAGGTAGGCAGGGAGACGGTGCTGATCCCTAGGAGCCAGTAGCTAATTTGTGAGCACTCCATCATCCGGAGGTGCTATTGATTATTCTTTTGGTACATATTTGTATATTTATATTTTGGGCACGACGGGGTCCTGTCCCGTCTATATGTCTAGTATTCCATTAGAGGCTCGTAGTCACGCATGTGTGGATAGTATGGCCCCATGGTCTCCATGTATATGTATGTGTATATGTATGTATATTATTTTGATAGCCGAAGGGCTTATGTTTATAAAGGTTAATGTATTCCGGAAAATGACGTTTTACATGATTACGAGTATATACTATGAATGATAGCATATAAGCAGGGATATGAGCGGTGTTCGGTGGTTAGCCCCGGATACCCGTCGCGGCCCGTAGCTCGGGTCGTGACAGTAGGCTTACGAGC
The DNA here is from genome assembly GCF_029784015.1 of Lycium ferocissimum. Taxonomy (NCBI): domain Eukaryota; kingdom Viridiplantae; phylum Streptophyta; class Magnoliopsida; order Solanales; family Solanaceae; genus Lycium; species Lycium ferocissimum. Next base: position 11,124 of record NW_026726406.1, on the reverse strand, counting down.
TTGGACGAGTAAGCGTAGCTAATAAGAAGTGGAGCAGGTATGTAAAGCTTACCCTTTCTTTCTTTTGGCATGTCTTAGACGTAAGTCAGTTATGATACGAGCCTTGGGGTAACTCTATTCTTAAGATCCGAGCATGTCTACGATTCTTATTCACTTCTTGATGTTAGCATTCCTAATATAGTCGAGCTATGGTCCTTGTGTCTTTTGTGTGATTGGATAGTAAATGTTGCATAAAAAGTTTTGTTCCTAAAGGATTCTATGTCGAATAAGGTCCCTAACTTTCATAGAAGGGCTCGGATCGCTTCGATACGTTCTTGTGCGAAGATTCCATAACGAGTAATGCCCGTAACTTTCATGGGCGGGCTCTGATTGGTTTGATACATGTCTACGATCCCTAAGATTCTCTTTAATGCGGTACTAATGGTAGCTAGAACGGATGTAAAATGACTATCGTTTGATACTCGAGCGTTGATTTGTCTCCTTATCTATTGAGTCTTAAAAGATGATTTATATGAATATGGTTTCTCACTACTCTGCTCGTGCTAGCTGTTATTACTTCTTTCACCGAGTCCCGGGCCGGGTATGTATTCGTGCATGTTTTTGTTTACATGGTTCACCGAGTCCCTCACTAGAGGGCCGGGTACGGTATATATGTATGATGATACGATGATGGCGACAGCCCACAGGATGGGCCGAGTATAATATACATGATGGAGACATGATCTCATTCACTGAGTCCCTCACTAGAGAGCCAGGTACGGTATATATATATGATTATTTCACCGAGTCCCTCACTAGAGAGCTGGGTACGGTATATATATGATTATTTCACCGAGTCCCTCACTAGAGGGCCGGGTACGGTATATATATGATTATTTCACCGAGTCCCTCACTAGAGGGCCGGGTACGGTATATATATGATGATATGATGGCTATACATGAGGATTATATGATCTTATTCACCGAGTCCTTATCTAAAGGGTCGGGACACGTTATACATACACATGTACCGGATGATTATTTGCTTATGTCACTCAGTCCTATAATGGGCTGGATATGATGTTGATACGCATGATTTATGTTTCAGAGGCAAGCCTTATGATTCCTATACTCCTTATCTCAGTATGATGTTGTTTACTGTATTTGATGCTTTACATGCTCAGTACATATTTCGTACTGACCCCCTTTCTTCGGGGGCTGCGTTTCATGCCATGCAGGTGTATACAGATGAGTGGAGGATACTAGTGGAAGATGTTCCAGCTGGATTGGCGAGCTCCATTTCTGTCCGGAGTGCTGCCTAGTCAGAGTATATAGGTTACGGTATCTTGATTTATGTTAGAGACTTTGCAGACAGAGTCACGTATGTATCATGTCAGTCTTGTAAGCGGCTCTATAAGCCGATGTATCATTATGCATTACATTATAGATTTCATATGATTACAGATTTTACTTGAATTGGGAAGGATGAAAAGTATGTTTTTTTGAAAAGCTTACATTGTGCATTCATTTCATGATTTAAGAGTCCAGTAAGGTTATGAATATCACAAGGATTAGCGGGTTCGCTCGGCCCTAAGTAAGGGTCAGGTGCCCATCATGCCCTGTCAAAAGTTGGGGTGTGACAAATTGGTATCAGAGCAGTTCGTCCTAGGGGTTGTCTGCAAAGTCATGTCCAGTAGAGTCCTGTTTATGGTGTGAAGCGCGCCACATTTATAAACAGGAGGCTACGGGGCATCTAGGGTGGTTACTCTTCTTTCACATCTGAGATCGTGCCATAGAGCCAAGTCATAGGGAATGAGATTCCTTATATTAACCTTTGATTTCAGCAGAAGAATGGCATCGACAGAAGAAAGTGACTAGCGATATTGGGAGTTACAAAGCACGCAGGTAAGCAAAGGTATGAAAGATATATGTCGGGTAAGATACTGAAGTACGATTGAAATACAAGTTGAAGATTTAAAAGGGAAAGTAAACAAGAAAGTGTAACAGGTCCAGTTTGAGTTGGGCATACGAGGTATGTTCATCATTTTCGTACTGTTGTTGATATTGGGAGCCCTGTGTGTGAAATGATATGATATACTATATATATATATATATATATATATATATATATATATATATATATAGTTGGCCAGTCGTGAGGCATTGTTGGTATTTACTGCGTGCAGGTTTTGAGATAGTAACAATTACAAAGGAAACTCTGCCAAAATTTTCCTAGAAATAAAAAGAGAATGAGATATAGGTTTGTGATATGACTTGAAAGGTCGTACTAATAGTAATGATAGGATTTGACTAAGTTGCGAGTACGGCTGACATCGAGAAAGAAGTTAATTGCTGAATTGAGGATAATAATATTTAGAAGGTCGATATCGATATGGTAAAAAAAAATTGGAGAGGGCTTGTAATCCTAAGAGATGATTTAGAAAAGGGCTGGTAAATCTAGATGGAGTGTTATTTAAGGCACCGACTGAATTGATAAGCAGGGATGAATTATGACGAGCTTATAGTTAAAAGAAGTAATAGTATGATTAAGACAAGAGTACAGAGGAAAAGAATTGTGATGGATATGAATGTATTGATAAGGCAGCTGTGAAATATTACTGATAGAGTTGATCAGAAAGGGTAAAGGGTTAAGAAATGTTATATTATAGGATTGATTACGAATAAGATATAATGTGAATATAATGAGGATTGTTATGAAAATAAGTAAAGCCGAGTGAGAAGGTGGCCAAAGCTAGGATGTGATCCATGTAGCTAGAATGTAAAGGCAAGTGTGAAACGGAAAAGCGAGCTATAGAACGAATAAGGAAGGCTTATCAAGTTTTGTATGGGAAGTTTGGAATAAGGGTTATATACTAACGGAAATGATAGCGAGTACCGGGAAAGAAGGAATGATTGAAAGAAGGAAATAAGAAGAAAGTGAGATAATAATGCAGTAATAGATCATGACATGTGTAGCCAAGGATACGCGTACTATAAGTGACGGGACTGTAAAAGACCCGGTTATGGAAAGGGTGAGGAACGAGGTAAGATGAGAGCAGAAATCCAAAGGTCGATAACCAAGTATTTATAAGTAATGGCGATCAAGATGTGTTCACTACCATTGGGAATCTGGAAGTCTAGGATGGAAAGTAGTCATATCCATAGATGAAAAGTGAATATTGAGGATTGAAAAAGCGCTAAAATAGTAATTGTGGAATCAAAAGAGTAAGAGACCCTTCTAATTCGAAGGGAGATGTGTTATGAGAACGTTTCAAAATCTGTTAAGACTTCAACCTACTCCAGATTATGTGATGAAGGTCATGCGGTGAGGTGGACGCTATCATACTAGTATTAAAGCATCGTATTTCATCAGAGTTCCAAGGTTAAGCGTGCTGGAGTGAGAGAAATTTTAGGATGGGTGACCCCCTGGGAAGTGTACTAAGAGTCCTATAAAGTCAGACACAGGAGAACCAAATGGGAAGCTAGAGTAGACTAAGGGAAATTAGAGTATACAGAGTAGGCGAAAACTTTAAGAGGTCACATGGGATGAGGCAGACTGAACCAGTGAAGAGAAAGAAGGTGCATCGCAGCTCTAGAAGCAGGGTAAGTTGAATAGCGTTTGGAAATATTTTGTAAGAGGGATAGTAGTAATTATATGTATATAGGTATGCACCTGATATCCCATACATGGCTATATCAGCGGATATGTGTATTCCGGCAACCAACGTTGCGGTATATGAAAGGCATTAATCGGACAGGGTAACGAAGTTCAAGTGAAAGGAAAAATAAAGGGCACATGTGTTACAAGGCAAGCTGATCTTGTTTTCACTACGAGTTAAAGGTGGGAAAGTGCTAATACAACGATATTTGAAAAAGAAGAAAGGTGAGTAGATGAAAGGCGAGGGAGATTAAAGTGTTGAAAAAGTAAAAAGTAAGAAATATGAGTGAGTAAAGCCTCCAAAGAGACGACGGGCAAAGCACGAGACTATTTGGGTAAATTGATGACATAGAATAGGAATCCATGTGAAGAAGAGATTGGGTCATAGTGGAAATGGAATGTAATATAAGGAACGTGCATGGAAGAGAAGATCGCCCGGCCGTAGCATGAGAAAGATAGATAAGGGTTGATGAACGGGGATGGAGAGAGTGTAAATTGTAAGAATTCCGCTCTAACAGCAAGAGGTCGTAGGACACTCGGAAGACTCGGATGCACAGTGGCGACATAAACGCATAGTCAAGAAGGATTATGAGTAAGTGAGCTAAATGAGCGAAAGGATTGGTAGCGGATGGAAAGGCATAGGAATATTGACAAGAACGGCGGTATAGACATAAATCGAAGAAGAACTTAGGGTAAGAAACCTTAGAGATATTATAAGAAAGTCGGGAAGAGAGATAAGGATCTAGGTATAACCAAAAACTTCATAAAGGATGTAGTGAATCTCGATGTCCCCATTAACCTGTGAGTCCAAGACGCTGTTAGTCATGAAAGACAGAAATATGAAAAAGCAGACATCGGAATTGGATACCCTTATGAGTATTCTAGTTAAATACGAGAAGTGTAGCTAGCGAGAAGATAGATATGTCAGACCATGTGATGAAGGAACTTCACTTTTAAGAAAGTCATGAAGGGCGGCACATAATTATCGAAGATAATGGACGTTTGGAAACTATTGGCGTATAAGGGTCCCTTAATAAGGGGGAAGAACGGAGTTGGACTTGTAAAGAGTTACGATAGTCTCAAGCCCCAAAAGAAGAAATTTACTAGCTCGGGAATAAAGTTCGAGGCGTATTGGCATATCGGGAAGGTAATGGAAAGAAGTAGAAACGAATTGACAATACGGATACCATGAGGTAGACATGCGGAGAGGGAGTATGGAAGAGAACTCAAGAGAGCACCTTATGTCAAGAGGAACTACGATATTTTTAGACCATGATCTGAATCCCTCGTATTGGGTAAATTCGCGTCGTACCTAAATATGCAGCAACATGTCTTAAGGGCAATGAAAAGAGCAAGAAAGGTCTTCGAGTCAAATTCACAAAGGATGATAGAGGGGATGACGAACCTAAAGGAAACTCAGGGTAATGACAAGAGGTAAAAGAATGGGAACCCGAACTAATAAACTACAGGGAATCAATGCAGTGTACGTCTAAGACCAGCAGGTATAAAAAGGATAGTCGAGATGGTACTGGAGAGGTAGACGCAAAGAGTGCGCCGTATACGAGCAAGGTAGTTGCCCACTGATAAGGGAGCAAGGAACAGGAAAAAGAGAATACTGTAGGTCGATGGTTAGTTATGACACGATAAGTCAAGACTACAATAATGGCGACAAAAATCAGAGCGAGAGCGAGATACTAGCTAAATTTCGATCAATGTACATGAGGGCAAAAAAGTGAAAGAAGCTGATTACAGACATTGGAGTTATTGTCGAGAAGATGCAAGATCGTAGGTACTTGCGTTACGATTATAAGAGTCCAAGTTCGCGTCGCGGGTCATAGGAGGATTGGGGGGACCAGTGAACTAAGGGATTAAGCTTCCGAGGCTTTGAAGGAAAGTGGGGCAAGGTTTAGTACGGGAAATTTTGGTTTAACGATTATTAGCGACTCGAGTCAACAGAAAACATGTGCAGGTAATCGACAACAACACTTAGAGTTCTAGATTGGCGATTGGGTATTTCTGAAAGTGTCATCCATGAAGAGTTATCCTACGAGGAGCAAACTATAGCCATACCGGATCGTCAGGTGAGAAAGTTGCGTACTAAAAACGTGACTTTCGTTAAGGTATTGTGGCGGAACAATAACAGGGAGGAGATGACACCGGAAGCCGAAGAGAGATAAAGAATAAGTATCCTAATTTCCTATGCCGCGAAGGTAATCTAAAATTCCAAGAGTGGTTATGTTGATCGATAAGTAAACTGTATGTGGTAGCTATAAAAGGAACTCCCCCGAAGTGCCTATAAGTCGCTGTAAGACTAGTTTAACATTTGAGGACGAATGTTTCTAAGGGGGGAAGGATGTTACACCTTGAAAATTTTCGCGTTATCAAGACTGTGGACGGCTTAGTATGAGCTCAGGGGAGAGTAGAGTTACACAAGGATGATGGATGAAGATTATGTTATCTGAGCATAAGAACATATACATGACATTTGGGATTGTATGGGGTAAATCGGTTAACATGATCACTCGATGATAGCCCTCGAAACCATGAGTTAAGGTGGGGCCCACATGTTGGGATTTTGTAAAGGATATATTAAAAGTGATACAAGTAGTGCATAGAAAGTTGAGCAAGTCCTAAGAAGGACCCATAAGCCAAATATGGACATAAGCCCTCCAAAAGGACGATTTAAGGAAACGTTTTCGGATGATCTGACTTGGAGGGGCAAGAACGGCATTATAAGTTTGGAATTTGGAAAAACACCAAGAATAAAAGTTGTAGATAATTGAAAGAGATTTCCAACCATAGGTCGTGGGCCCTCACACGATGTCAGAATCAAGAGTTATGGCCATTTTAAGAGCAAGACCCCAAGCTGCCAAAAGGTTCCGCGGGCCCCACGTGAATAAGTCGGTGGAACCGACCTAGGGGGGCTATAAATACCCCATCAGCCCCTTTTTTTCAGCATATTAACATTCCAAAGAGTCCTAGAATCCTCTCAAAACATCTCCCAAATATTATGGTCCGATAAATCTAGAATTTGACAAGATTACGCCAAACTAGTCCGTGAAAGGTGATTGTTCTTGCTTGTACTTAAGCTTGGTGTTGGAAAAGGTTGATGTGGCTGAGTTTTTTTTCAAGTATAAGGTATGTTATTTATTCCATCTTTTATGTTGAGTTTATTTGAAGGTCTAGCAAGCCTTAAAAATGAAACTAGTCATGGAGAAAAGGTCATAGAGTGTTGTATTGTAGTTGTTGTGCTTATGGGCGGTTTTGAACGTGTTGTGGCCGTGTGGATGGACTGATTTACGCATATAAAAATGGTATCTAACATGGTTGGCGTATTGATGAGATTATACTCCCTGATTGGGATGGAAGAAAGTGCATATTGTTGTTGTATGTTGAAAAACGTCGTGTGGGACGTTTATGGAATATGTTGGTATGAATAATAGTGTTGTTAATGTTGGTATTATTGTTGTTGTTGATTGGTTGCTGGATTGTAATTTTGGGCTAGGCATATAAACAGGGGAGATGCTGCCCGATTTTCGGCAGAATATAGAGTAGTTTGATTTGAATTTGGAACAAGTGTGCAATAAAGAGTCTAACGTTAGCATGAATCCTTTTAAGTGTAGGATTACGAGCTTGGACGAATAAGCGTAGCTAATAAGAAGTGGAGCAGGTATGTAAAGCTTACCCTTTCTTTCTTTTGGCATGACTTAGACGTAAGTAAGATATGATACGAGCCTTGGGGTAACTCTATTCTTAAGATCCGAGCATGTCTACGATTCTTATTCACTTCTTGATGTTAGCATTCCTAATATAGTCGAGCTATGGTCCTTGTTTCTTTTGTGTGATTGGATAGTAAATGTTGCATAAAAAGTTTTGTTCCTAAAGGATTCTATGTCGAATAAGGTCCCTAACTTTCATAGAATGGGCTCGGATCGCTTCGATACGTTCGTAGAAGATTCCATAACGAGTAATGCCGTAACTTTCATGGGCGGGCTCGGATTGGTTTGATACGTGTCTACGATCCCCAAGATTCTCTTTAATGCGGTACTAATGGTAGCTAGAACGGATGTAACATAACTATCGTTTGATACTCGAGTGTTGATTTGTCTCCTTATCTATTGAGTCTTAAAAGATGATTTATATGCATATGGTTTCTCACTACTCTGCTCGTGCTAGCTGTTATTACTTCTTTCACCGAGTCCCGGGCCGGGTATGTATTCGTGCACAGTTTCACTGCATGGTTCACCGAGTCCCTCACTAGAGGGCCGGGTACGGTATATATGTATGATGATACGATGATGGCGCCAGCCCATAGGATGGGCCGAGTATGATATACATGATGGAGACATGATCTCATTCACCGAGTCCCTCACTAGAGGGCCGGGTACGGTATATATATGATTATTTCACCGAGTCCCTCACTAGAGGGCCGGGTACGGTATATATATGATTATTTCACCGAATCCCTCACTAGAGGACCATGTACGGTATATATATGATTATTTCACCGGGTCCCTCACTAGAGGGCCGGGTATGGTATATATATGATGATATGATGGCTATACATGAGGATTATATGATCTTATTCACCGAGTCCTTCACTAAAGGGCCGGGACACGTCATACATACACATGTACAGGATGATTATTTGCTTATGTCACTCAGTCCCATAATGGGCTAGATATGATGTTGATACGCATGATTTATGTTTCAGAGGCAAGCCTTATGATTCCTATACTCCTTATCTCAGTATGATCCTCTTTACTGTATTTCATGCTTTACATGCTCAGTACATATTTCGTACTAACCCCCTTTCTTCGGGGGCTGCGTTTCATGCCACGCAGGTGTATACAGATGAGTAGAGGATACTAGTGGAAGATGTTCCAGCTGGATTGGCGAGCTCCATTTCCGTCCGAGTCTTTCTTAGAGTCGGAGTATCTAGGTTATGGTATCTTGATTTATGTTAGAGACTTTGCGAGTACGAGTCACGTATGTATCATGTCAGTCTTGTAAGTGGCTCTGTAAGCCGATGTATCATTATGCATTACATTATAGATTTCATATGATTACAGATTTTACTTGAATTGGGAAGGACGAAAAGCATGTTTTTTTGAAAAGCTTACATTGTGCATTCATTTCATGATTTAAGAGTCCAGTAAGGTTATGAGTATCACGAGGATTAGTGGGTTCGCTCGGCCCTAAGTAAGGGTCGGGTGCCCATCATGCCCTGTCAAAAGTTGGGGTGTGACAAATATGATGGAAAAAATTGGGAGAGAATATCTTAGGGTTTTTCTGATTGGAAAGGAGGAAAATATGAAATAGGGTCGTAAACAACCTATTTACACTTGGAAGCCAAAAAGGCTACAGCGGTCCGGCTCGACAAACTGGTCGATGACCCGTCGACGGGTCGACGGCCGTCGACTTGCCCCGTCGACCTGCGCCTGCAGATGCAAGGGGCGCGGGACCCTGTCGACGCAGCACGTCGACGGTCCGTCGAATATGTCGACGACCCGTCGACGATGACTGGTGTCCTGCAAATGTTTCTAATTCAGTTCAGATCGCGTCGGTTCGATTCGTTCAACTTCTAACTCTATAAATTGCCAGGAATATCTACCGGTACCTTTGTACACGGGGTAAGGCACGTTCTACCTCCAAAATCGGGCTCAGGTCTCTATTCCAAGGGCATACCCGACTAGAAAATCATAGGTTCTACCACTACGAACACGAGGGGTGTAACAGTTCAATATTGAGTAGTTGATTAAAAGATGTAGCATATGTATCAGTAGAGATGAAAACTTTAATAATAGTCAAACTTGGTAAAATGTATGTAGAGATCGAGCATATTAGACCCGACAATTTTAGTCCATATTTATAAAATCAACCCATTTAACTCATATTTAAGAATTTTTAAATCAGCCTTAAAATGGACGGGTCTTTAATTATTTCCCCTCATTTCTATTTTTTTAAAAAAAAAAAAAAAACTTTTGCCCCTTCCTTTCTTCTGGTGAATCTTTTCTGACTAAGATACCCTCCAATCTAATAATACAACTCCATTTTTTTTTATCCTCACCCGCATTAGTAAAGTAGAAGAGTTGGATATGAGCCTAAATACAAGTATGTCAAAATGTACATCTTTTAGTTCATACAATTATATCATGAAAATACTCGTGCCAAAATAAAACCTAAGCAATACATCTATAGATCTTTTGTGACCGTGTGGATGAAATAAGAAGGCTCGGGACATACTTCGACTCAGCAAAATGAAGAAGTTTATTCAATCTCCATCAAACATAAAATGAGGCTTATCAAATGGATGGAAGAAATAGAGGTACTAACTCTGACATCCCCAACCTCTACACTTGTATCAGTCAAATGGCATAATAAAAATGAAGCGTGAGTATAATGATTTTTTTTACTCCTCCCCCAGATTGGAGGTGAAGGATGCTTATCATTTGAGCAACCCCCTCTTGTCGTATAATGGATATATAGTCAAAGCATCATAAACAAACCACCTCACAGTGAGGCAAGAGTGATAAGTCATTATGCAAAAATGTTGTCATTTCAACATTTCTATCAAATCATATATTCTTTGTTTCAATCATCAAGGCCACGACAACTGCTGTACACACAACAACTAGACAAAGTATAAATAAAGTATTCAAGATGATTGACGTACCTCCCGATCAAGGTGAGACATGAAATTGAACTTAAAACTTCAACAAAATAGACTTGCATACTAATGTGAAACAGGTTTTACATGTTAATTTTGTCGGAATCACGAGATTCTACAATGAGGTTCTCACAAAGAGTATTGCAACTTTTCTTTTAACCAATAGAACAACTTTTCTTTTAACTAGTACAAACTTTCAAGTAATTTCACACACTTTTTTTTAAATATTTTTATTATATTAGGGGAAAGAGGAGGAAAAGAGATGGGAATACCTCCTATTGATGAAATTTAAATTCGCCACCTCGACAAATGAGCTTGCCCTTAATTTCATTTTAAACCCCTTTACAATATTTTGTATGTTTCCTTTTTAAAGAATATTTTTCTTTTTTTAAAAAAAAAAAAGATAAATGCATTTGACCCTTTTACTGCCGTGAGTTTTTAATCAAAATCATCCCTCTTGTTTCACCCCAACTTCCACTACATCCTTATAATATTTCAATTCACCGAAAATATCTTTTAATTTTCTCAAAATTAATTAAAAACATCCCTTTGTTAATATTTCCATCCAAATTTAACAGTTTTTTCATTCTCACATGACTTTTTTTCCTAGAAGGAAGAACCTTCAACTTCAATGAGCTCTCCATTATTGTTATACCTCGCATTTTGTGCGTATTCGGAAAAATTGGAAATAATACGGAATGTTAAGAAACAAGGCTTTAATTGGATTTTACTTAGTGTGCATGAGATGTTTAAGGAAATAATGACGGAAATATTAAGGAAGGTTAAGGGTAAATTTGGAATCTTGTAAATTAGTCCG